>NW_020172903.1:237021-239659 GCF_003031525.2 Neophocaena asiaeorientalis asiaeorientalis
TTTTTGCTGTATGCGGGCCTCTCACTATTGTGGCCTCTCCTGTTGCGGAGCACAGGCTCCAGACACGCAGGCTCAGTGGCCATGGCTCATGGGCCTAGCCACTCCGCGGCATGTGGGATCTTCCCAGACCGGGGCACGAACTCGTGTCCCCTGCATCGGCAGGCGGACTCTCAACCACTGCGCCACCAGGGAAGCCCTTCTTCTACTTTTGACAAAGCCATTTAGAGAGGAATCATAAAGCTGAAGTTCAGGGAGCAAAGGAATGAATAACAGACAGCTTAAGCAATCTGCTCCTGAACACCCAAGACAACTGAGAGTGGCTCTCTCCTATGAAGCACACCAGGTCTACACTGTGACAGTGATGAGGCAAATGGAGAACTACTTTTGTTACTATTTCAACATACAAAACAACGAATGCAGTAAAATCAACACTGTGGAAATACACACAAGGTTATACAATATATGAAAATAATACAGGCAACCAAATGTTCTTGTCTATCGTTGAGCCTGAGAAATAGAAATGCAAAATCACATTCACTGCCGTGTTCTCAATATTTAGTGACACTCACATTTTGTGAAAAAACAGCCAGAGCTTTATTTATGAGCAAAAACTTGAGTAGCTAAAATGTGCAAATAATTCAAAATATTTTATTTTATCCGTTTCATATCAATTTTCTTTTCTCTCCAATAAACCTTTATCAAGTTACCAATCATTAGGTTAAAATGTCTTGCCTCCTCTAGGAACAGGAATAAGCACAAAGATAGCAAAACAGAAGCCACAGAAAAGAAAAGAAAGCCAAGCAAAAGAGTATAGAGAATAACAGTAGCCACAGTTGAGGCTTCAACGAAACAAGTAAAGCTATACTTACCTTTCAAGTACAGGGGGTATTACTAACTCCGGTCTCATGAGTGCAAGATTCTGCAGAGCCTGGGCTGCTTCTAAACTACCAGTTTTGCTAAACATAGCCAAGAGGACAGGTTGAATAATGCATTGTACAAAGTCTGTAACATCTTGATCAGTAAGCTTATGGCTATCAGGCACAGGA
The DNA here is from genome assembly GCF_003031525.2 of Neophocaena asiaeorientalis asiaeorientalis. Classification (NCBI taxonomy): domain Eukaryota; kingdom Metazoa; phylum Chordata; class Mammalia; order Artiodactyla; family Phocoenidae; genus Neophocaena; species Neophocaena asiaeorientalis. Next base: position 238,068 of record NW_020172903.1, read on the forward strand.
GTTAACCAAGAAGGCTTCTTGTATCTTTCACGATGTAATCTTCTAACAACACTGTTTGGCAACCGCTGAAGTAGTTTCATTAACTTGTTCTGGGGACACAGAAGCAGAAGGTCCTAGGTAGGTTCTAGTTCCCCTATAGATATTCATAGTTCCTCTCTACCCTCCCAAGTAAAGATTTTTAAAATAACAGCTTGTATAATCTTTCTTTTTTCGACTACAACCTTTTTATTTTTAAATTTTTATTGAAGTATAGTTGATTTACAACTATACTGTGTTGATTTACAACACAGTGTGGTGTGTTAATTTCTGCTGTACAGCAAAGTGACTCAGTTATACATATATATATTCTTTTTCACATTCTTTTCCATTGTGGTTTTCACAGGACATTGAATATAGTTCCCTGTGCTATACAGTAGGACCTTGCTGTTTAACAGCTTGTATAATCTTATTACAAAGACCTGTATGGCCTAACTAGATAGAATAAAATACTCTTATCAATTAATCATTGATAATAATTAATAAAGATGTGTTTCAAATTTCAGTTTTAATTTCTAGCACCACATGAATCTTCCATTACGTGAAAAGCCATTTTAACCAGGCAACTTAAAAACAAACAAATAAACAAACAAAAAAAACTAACATGATAAAACTGAAGAGATGATTCCATGGGTTTGTGGCATTTTGTTACCAGTTACCACACTAGTATTATCTTTATTTCTGTATGTTCTGTGAACACAGTAACTTAATGTAAACGTGATCATTGACATATAGCCAAATCTTAGACAAAGGACAGAAAATGTATCATAGGTTAAACAATAGGCAATAGTTACATGTGACCATATCTTAAAAAATTCCAAACCCTAAGAGTAAAAAAATGAACATTACTCACCAGCCAGCGGCCATTATTTGAAGGATGGTAAAAAGATGTGATGCTGTTAAACAAACCAGCCAAATGTTTTTGCACTAGCTTACTTGGTCCACCCTGTTCAGATAAAAGAGCAAAAATATCAGTACCCACGTTATCTGTAAAACTGAAGGGGTTAACAGGTCCAGGCCTATATACAGATCTCTTAACGTGGCTTATATTCATCCTGCTGGCAAAAATCAATTCTACCTCTAAATAAAAGTCAAAAACAATTCCCGGATGAACTTCATACAAATCAATCCAAGACAGTCTACTAAAAATAAGGGCAAATAAATAAATAAAATTAAAATAAAAAATAAAGGCAACTTACTGAAACCAAATCAGAAAATGGAAAAGGTACCTTTCAATTTAGAATAACAATATCTTTTACTCTTTGCAGTTAAATAATTTTTCTCACTAAGATTACCATCTTAAAATAACCAACTGTGGCAACAGTAAGCATAAAAAGCATTCCTTAAAAGATTCAAGAAGTGAAGAAGTTCTCACAGCAGGAAATAAGGAGGTGAGAGTTACATAAGTGCATTCAAATATTTTATTATTACTTCTAAATGTTTCAAGTGATTAGACCTGTTATATGTGACTATATTGTGATTCAAAAAAGGAAAAAAAAATTTTCCCTTAATCTGTTACCAAAACAGCCAACCAAACAACCAAGGAACCTGGGCTG
>NW_020172903.1:239852-252675 GCF_003031525.2 Neophocaena asiaeorientalis asiaeorientalis
GCGGTGGCACAGAGGAAAAGGCTGGCAATCATCTTATCAAGTTGAACCACCCTGGGAATAAAGGACTACAACTTGGCCTTGAAACCTCCTATCTGTCTCAAGATGATCTTCTTTCAAGAAACAGCACAGATTTATAATGCATGCAAATGTCAAATCACTGTGTCGTATACCCAAAACTAACATAGTATTATATGTCAATTATATTTCAAGTAAAAAAAGAATCAGCACAGACCTAAGGCAGAATATCGAGTTACGTAAGGAACATGTCTTTCTGCTGAAATAAAATCCACATTCACGTTTCCCAATTTAGTACAGGGCAACTACTGAGACCGTAATTCCATAGCAAAATACCAATAAAATTTTCAAAATTCTAACATAATAATTAGCACTGTTGATTTTTAAATTATATTAAATATTCATATTTAACACAAAATGAAACTGCCAATGAGAACAACTGTGTGAGAAACAGCAACATTAAAATAAGGCTGATACCAATCACGATCTAATTCTGTGGCTCCTAAAAAACAAGTTCTAACTCATTGCTTATGTAAAATACTAAATATCTGTATGTTTTTGCTGTTGTTGAATATCAGAAAGAAAATGGGATTTTCCCTCTGTTTAATAAAATAACAAAAAAAAAAAGAGGAGGTTGAGATTTTCTTTTCTTTTAATCTTACAATGAAATTTAAGAGCTAAACTTCTCACAACGATTCTGTCTTTTTGACAGAAACAGCCAACCGAGCAGTATAACCTGGGAGAAAATAACAAACACAGAACAATATCAAATATCAAATGCAGAATAATTCAAAAAGGAGATAACTGTAGAGGCAATATGAATGACCATTCAGAAAATTACAGTATATATTTGGAAGATGACAGTCAGTAAAATAATCCTTCATACTTCTCCCTTCACTAAGATTACTTGGTCAATAAGCTTTGTGTTCAATATGATGTTTTATGTGAACACTGACAATAAATGCATTAATATTGAGCATATGCAGAACCCTGAGTTCAATCTACCTTTATCATTATCAATTTGACTTGGGAAAGTTCTTTTACCCATGACTCTGGTTCTTGGTCTGTAAAACTGTTACAGACATTCTGAATCTCTTAAAACTCTAACTGCTTCCCCACCCTCCCAAATTAAACTATAATTGACCCATAGCACTGTTAGTTCCAGTGTATTACATAGTGGTTCCATATTTCTATATATTACAAAATGATCACAATAATCAAAACTCTGAACTTCTGACCCTTACTTTTAAGGTCCATTACTTAAGGAGATTTATAAATGGTACATTATGACTACATTCTGAGTCTGAGAAACATAAGCTTACTCCATCAGAAATATCCAAGAATCAAATGACCAACTAAGCCACTAATCTAGAATTATGTGATTATGTAGAATTTTTATGTGGTTAACACAAAATTTACATAAACTATATAAACCAAACATAATGTATTACAAACCATCATGGCAGTGATCCATATTACAGCATGTCCTATATCATAAGCATTTGTTAAAAATCTTGGGACTAACACTTGACTGCTTCCCACTGGGAGGTTCAGGCTTCTCAGAATTCTTGTAAATATCTTTTAAAAGAAAAAAAAAAGAATTAAGACTAAATATTTACAGATATCAAATAACTCATTAAGCTAAGTGTTACACATTAGTGTTACTATATTGAATATATATTCTCATTTGATTGGTTTTTAAGCAAAATGACATACTGTTTAGTAATTTGCTTTATTCCTTAGGAATTTCATATAAATATCTGTACACTTTCTTTAATGACACTCTGAGGTCACAGGCATGTGACTATGAAGCACCCATATCCATGTACTCCAAAGTTGGCAAATGAGACTTAAACATAAAAAGGCAAAATGTAGATAACTGTAGTTCAATGTGAAATATTTTGACTACTTTCTGCCTCCCTAAATGCACATAAAATTATTTTTCCTATGCTCTCATTCCAAGCCAAGGATGCACAAAACACAAATATCTTCTGGCCGATTACTCTCCCTCTCAAAATTTTACCATTGACTTTATCCCCTAAGAATCTGCATTTTAATCTGTCATTTAATAACTGTATTTTAATACAATTAGATTTATTTTTTAAATCTGTCGTTAAATATGTCAGATATGGCAGGGCTAAAGACTGGGGAAATTTATTTTTCCTTCTTAGTTTCTATTGGCCAGCAACAGAGAAAGACAGCACAAGCAAAGGCAATCAGAGCATATGCCTTCTGCTGCTCCCCAGCTCTGCTCTACTGTCAGTGTGCACATCAGAACCACCCGGATGCCCCGTAACAGCCTTCTTGAAGCTCGATGATTCTACAGCAGGTGAAACAATACCAAATGTGCAATAATGCACCTAGAGACATTTTCTGGCTTTACTTACTCTAGGAAAGTATACAATGTGATTTTAAAAGTGGGGAACACTCTAGAAGAACAATCAAATACAATACAAAATTCGTTGGAAGGGATGAATGTATGACACCCTGAATAATAGTTTTAGTACTTTCTAAATTACTTACTCTGAAACTTATAGTTCATGTCCTGCATAGGTAAGACAAAATAATCAAACATTTATGATAACTTGATATGATCCAATTACTTTTTGAAAATAAACGATCTATCCTTTAAATTACTTATGTTTTTACTAACAGTCAAAAAATATTTTATGTGGTGCTAGAAATAAGAATACAAAACACACTTCTTAAAGACATAAAGATGATGTCAGTACTATTGTATATGTTCAAATGTTCTTAATTACCTTTGGTACATAAGGATCCCAATCTATGTACCCTATATTATCTGTAGCCAATCGAGCAAAGAGATTTACTAGTTGCTGAAAGTAAACAAAAAAATAAGACAGTTAATACATTTGTTGTTTCTAAGGGTCACAGTCACACCCCTTATCCATTTATTCTTTTCAGAACAATCACTATGGGCACAACTGAATTTAATATTTGATTTATGACTCAGTTTTTTCAAATCTCCAAATTTAAGTTCTGATTCTCGTCACCCATTTAAAAACCAATTGCAGTTGAAATGCTTATTAAAAAAGGGAAATGACAAAGCATCATCCACAATGCAAAGAGAAAAATAAGTTTTAATCAAACACATGTAGAAAACATCCACCAGGTGTCCAGCGCCATGCCAGTAAGGGTACAAAAGGAAATAAACAACAGGGTTTTACTCTTCATGCATTTCACAGTACATGTATATACTTTCAGATATTGATAAAACCAAAATAAAGAATATTTTGAAAATAAAGAATATAACCAAAATGAATATTCTAGTTCTCTTAGAATACAGCAAATAAAATTCTAAAAAACTGACTACAACACTGCTAGTAGCCAATCCTAAGGAACTGAAGTTACTTATCAAATGATCCGATATAGTTACTTCCAAACTAAAAAGTATATAAGAAAAAATGGGATACTCACCCCCTCCCACTGTGGGAGATTTTGCACTGAAACCCAAAGGCCAATTAATTCATCAAACCAAAGTCTGAAGAAGAAAAATGTTGTTAGGAATAGCAAGTGATTTATAGCAAGTGGTTCAAAGCCAGGTATCCTCTGTATTTTTTTAATCTATTATTCTTACTGATAACTACACAACCTAGAAAAAATAACACCGAAAGTTACAAACTTAATGGAAAAAGAACTACTTTTGTCTGAATATTCCCCTTTCAATTTATTTATGCTAAAAAGAATAATCTCATCAAATTTCTACTTCATTGTTAAATAATTGTCTACCCCTATCTAATACTGTTTACAAGTTTCTCCTTCCTCTCCCTACCTTTTTGCTTTAATGCTTTCCCGTTACTACCTGTTCCTGCAACTCTCCCTTACTCTCTTTTAACATGCCAACTAGTAATTACACCATTAACTAGCACTATGGTAAATGCTCCATAAAAGAAATGAGCCACAAAGTTTTAGGAGTAATTAAATTATAGTGGTGGAAACTCTCAAATTAAAGAAACATTGGATTGGCCAAAAAGTAACATCTTACAGAAAAACCCCAATGAACTTTTTGGCCAACCCAACAGAAGAGACTATAGGGGCAAGAAAACATCTGAATATTATTAACCAATCTTTACAAATATCAAAGAAATTACAAATTTTTAATTAAAATTTCACAAACATACAGCTAGATACAAAATTTCTGATTTGACTGAAATAAAAGATTTGACATCTCGCTACAGAAAACATGCTGGGGGAGTGGGAGGGCTAAGCATAAACCCATAATATACTGATAATTACTATGATCCTTCCAGTCTTTTCCTCATACCTTTTACTTTTTTCATAAAAGTACAACCTAAATATTTTCATTCTTGGGTTTATGATATACCTGTAGTCATCTAAGAAAAAAACAGTTCTTAAAAACAGTGAAAAGACTAGAACAAGTTAAAAAAAAAAAAAAGACCAAAGAAAAACTATGCTACACATGATGAGGGTTAAAACCAAGGTTTAGAAAAACACTTTTCCCTTCCCTAAACTCTATGCAATTTAACATTTCCACCACTGCCTATTTATTGAAATTTTCAACCCCTTTTTGTACTTATTATTCTTTCTCTCCCAATATCTTAAATTAAAGCCCACATCTTACTTGGCTTGACATACAAGTGTTATTCTCTCTTTATTTGCAATCCTATATTTAACTGTTTTAGCCTTCACATACACACTTCAAGTATAAGAAACGTAATGGCTGAGTTGGTAAATTTTTTACTTATTATTGCTTTAATAGTTTGTAATGTATATACATACATACATATATATGTGTATATATGTATATGTATGTATTCCCTACTATATTCTAGAATTTGTCAAGATATATAGATATACTTACTTAAAACCTTTATGATGAAGTTCTGGAGAAAGGGAGGTAGGAAGAAATATTTCAAAATAAGTGATGGCCTTTTGCATCGTTACATCAAAAGGGCACATTAATGGCCGCCATTCTTCTAGCATCTCAGCTGTGGCATCTGCTGGAAAATAACTAATAAAGAAGGTTTTCATGTATCTGATCATTGGCTAAATGCTCTACATCATTATATGACTGACAAAAAAGGAGGAGAAGGTGAAGATACTCATGAGATAATATCACACACTATCAATGTGTGTGATATTACTTACAAGAAACACACATTTTTACAACTCTAAAATAAATAGCCTATCACACTTAGATAAGATAAATTTTCTTGTCTGTGGACTTGGGAAAATGTTATTGAGTTGGCCAAAGAGTTCGTTTGGGTTTTTCTGTAAGATGGCTGAACAAACTTTCTGGCCAACCCAACATAAAGTTGATAAACCTCAGATAAAATACAAAGTCATTCAAATCACCTACAAACTTAAACATGATTGTTGTATTTTTTCATCCTATGTGCTGTGCAATAGCAATAGAAAAAAAAAAATCTTGTCATAGGGAATCCAGTCTATATAAGAAATGTATAGTCAGCAAAGTGAGAAAGAGAACATCAGCCCAGGAACCTCTAGGCACTTTAGGAACAAACCATTTACCTCACTGGACCAGAGGCTCCTAGGTTGATGTTCTCTTTCTCACTTTGCTGATTATACATTTCTTCCTATATACAAGAGAGGACTGGGCTAGATGATCGAGTCCTATAGGCTCTAACATTGTAAAATTCTATGAAATGGGCAGGAGCATCCCTGGGGTAGAGAAGATTTAGAAAAATAAAATCTGAAGTGTGCAGACACACACAAAATGAAGGTAAATGGATAAGGAGGACCCATTATCCATTTGGGTATGGAATGGATACCCAAATGGGTAGGCAACTGAGGTTTAAAATAATGAAAAGCATATGAAAATTTATGATTTGGGTATGGCCCAAAAAGTTAGTAAACCCTTTCAAATACACTTGGAGGTTTGGCCTACACATCATATTATTATTATTTTTTTTTGCGGTATGCGGGCCTCTCCCGTTGCAGAGCACAGGCTCCGGACGCGCAGGCTCAGCGGCCATGACTCACGGGCCCAGCCGCTCCGCGGCATGTGGGATCTTCCTGGACCGGGCCACGAACCCGCGTCCCCTGCATCGGCAGGCGGACTCTCAACCACTGCGCCACCAGGGAAGCCCTATACATCATATTATTAATCTTATTATATCTTTATACATCTGTGTTATTAGAATCACCCTTCATTCCTTTATGTGAAAAATACAATTACATTACTAGTTATTCTTCTGTTGAGTTCATCGAGCATTTATGTACCAGATCGTTGTGCAACAGGTTAGAATTTAAAAAATTTTTAAAGGCAGAATATATTCATATGTTCTACCTTCAAAGATCTCATACATTGATTCCCCTTCCTAATTCAGAATCAACTGTTAGCCTAGTAATCCAAAACAGAAGCTTGGGCATTCTATGAATTATCTAAGAACCTAAAAACCAGTAAGTACCTCAGTGATGATCAAGTTTCACAAAATGACACTGCTCCTTGGTGGCTTATTGAATGACTCAGGTTAGATCTTAAGCCTCTTAAAAGGAGCCATTTTATATCTTGAAAATACATTTCCCCGAGACTGAGTAGTATAGGAAGTCAGCAACAAATATCTGATCTATAAAATAACTTTAACTCATATTACAAGCATATGATAAATATACGAATTTCCATTCAAAAGAATTCACTGCATTCATAGCAGAAGTATGTCTTAGAACAGCCTGATAAACAAGAATGAAAAAATAGTTCAAGTTCACACAACTGGACTTTAATTAAACTAAATTCTATCTATATTCATCTTTAAACATAAGAATATGGGATGTTCAAAAAAAAAAAAAAAAGAATATGGGATGTTCAAAGTCAAATATTCTACTGAAACAGAACACAGTAGAAAAAAATTTATGCGCCATCGTATTATTATTCATTTTAATATAAGACCTACAAGGCTCATTTTGGAAAATATTTTTGATCTGAGTAACAATACTCTAGGAAAATCTTTCAGATGAAGCCAGTTATACGTACATTATTGCATTCTTACTTTATAATGGGTGACTGACACCCACACCAGTTAAAAATTTCTAAATTTCTAAATGAAATCTGAAAAGTTCAGTTGAAGAGCTGGAGATGATATGTTGTGCCCAGTGACTAACATCACAATATCAGAGACTAGTTATACCTCTAAATTCCTCTTCAAAGCATACTAAAGATGGGGAAAAGCCCACAGAAACAATAGAGGCTTTATAAATTGAGAAGCTACTTACGGTCGGCAGCTTTTCACGAGTGTTTTGAGAACATTTTCTACAGAACTGGGGGGAAAAAGCCATTTGATAAATTAGGTTGGTATATTTTAAGAACACATTTTTAATAAATATCTCTAAGATACACATACATTTAGGTATTATCTGTGTATACGGAATGACTAATCCTTCTCTTTCATACAGACAAAACTCTAACAATTAACTATCTAAACTCTGTAATCTACTCTTCCCTTTGCCTTCATTTTGTTCATTCTATGCAGTGAAAAAAAGGGAAGAAAACTAGAAAAAGGGCAAATCATCTTCGATCTTTACTAAGTGGGCAGCAATGACCATATACCTATCAATACATCAAGAAGTATGTTCAGTGGCTTCAAATACTAATTTTAAATTTTTATTAAAGTGCTTTTACATCAAAAAACAAACAGCAAAGTCTGGTGTGCCTCTGTCAGCAACTACCAGAAACCAGTTTTCTGTAACCTACTGATGAGAGTTTTATAACCCTCCAAGGCACTTTATTGCCAGCAACAATCATCAAAATAATTAGCAACTGTCACCTTTCTGACCAGCTACTTAAGAAGTTAGCTGAGGAACATTAAAAGCTGTAACTTATTTTCCAACTGGTAGGTGGTTCAAGTGAATTTAGGAAAACAACATAAAAATTTGTATATGAACTTATAATAAACACTTCTACTTTAATGAAAAGGCTAGTGTGTACTGGTTTAAACACACATCACCAGAACGGATGTTTAAAATTCTAAGCAGACCACAGTCAAAAGAGGTCAAATGCAAATTAACAAAACAAAGGGTAATTTTGAACTGGAATTTTAAAATAAATGTGTGACTACTTACAATACGATGTATAAAAGTAAAAATAAAACAAGTCCCCAAATCTCAAGAGAAAAAATTATGGGGGAAAGGGGTAACTTTCAGGCAGTGCTTCCACCTGACACTTTCTCATTAAGCTGCTTGAAATTCTTAAGTCCAGAAGTCTATCCAACTTCTCTGAAAGCTTAAGAACTAATTTGCAAAGAAATTCCAAGGAATAACACAAACCAAACTCAACACAAGTAATCAATGTACTATATAACCAAGAGAGAAAACTATAATTTCATTACTTGAAGCAGTAAGAATCCTCTTTTTTTTTTTTTCTGCTGTACACGGGCCTCTCACTGTTGTGGCCTCTCCCATTGCAGAGCACAGGCTCCGGACGCGCAGGCTCCACGGCCATGGCTCACGGGCCCAGCCGCTCCGCGGCATGTGGGATCTTCCCGGACTGGGGCACGAACCCGTGTCCCCTGCATCGGCAGGCCGACTCTCAACCACTGCGCCACCAGGGAAGCCCCAGTAAGAATCCTCTTTAATTTCAAAAGTACTCAGAAAAAAATTAACTGAAGAGAAAACCGGGCTACAACTCATGAGATAATTCTAAAATAAAAAAGATGACCATATGGCCAGAGAGCCATCATGGAGCATTTTCTCTGATTATCAAAGAGAGATGTTACCTTCTCTCACAAAAAAAACTCATCAACTCAGAAACAGAGTTTAATTGAGGGAACATCTAAGTTTGCCTAGTTAAAAAAAAAAAAGGAGGGGGAGGGGAGCAAACTTCTCTCCAACTACATTTACAACTCCCTGAAGACCACGACTATGATTTTTTACTTCTGGGCATTTCCAAAGTGCTTATAACAAGGCTGTGTTCATTTACATATATACATATATTATAAATATATTTATTTATTTACAACGCTGTATAAACATTTTCTATCAGGACAACAAAGAACATCGATCTCTGGATCTTCTTTTAGTTTGGACCAAAGAACCAACTTAGAAACAAATTTTAGAATTCATAGGTAAGATCTGAAGATTCATCTAGTTCCAAATGAAATAAGAGATTAACTTAAATGCAGATTTTAAAAAAGATAATTCTAAAATGGTAAACTTATGGTCCAAGGAAATAAGCAGAAGATCTATAATTCTACCAGTTCCTAATGTTTGTGTTCATGTTAACTTTACATTTACTTTTAACTGTTTCTGTGGCAGCTTGTTTGAGAGTACAACACAGAAAACCTGCTATTTTCACTGGTAATTTTTCTATTCTACCAACAAACTTCCTATAATGTCAAAAATGATTCTAGAAAGCAAGTCATAAAAGGCTGCATAGCTACATGTTTTCTCCAGTTCCCTTCACTCTTCAGAATAGAAGGTTAATTGTAAGACTTTGATAGCTGTCACTTCACTCATTAGAGGAATAGGGTGTGTGGGAATGTGATTTAGTTCATCTAAATAAAGTCTGTTTCAACCCCTCCTTAATAAGGCCTGTGCCATTGGATTTATACTCTTTAGCCAGAAAAGGGTACAATCTCTCTAACCTGTGATATCTGTATAGTGACCATTTGTGATTCTTGTAATCTCTCAAGATGAAGGGAACAATGTTTCTGTTTAAAAATAAAATAAAAGGTTATGGCTAGATGCTACTAGATTATATTTCACTAATTTTTAGAGGGAGTGAATAATCACTAAAAACTTTTCCAATTGTTGGAAATTTCTAATACTAAAGTGACAACAATTCAAAACACTTTTTTTTTTTTTTTTTTAATCAAAAGGGATCTACAGAGGGACTAAGTTTTGGGTGGGTTTTCTCGTACCCTATTTCCTCTTAGTAAACGCATGTTAGCCTGAAAAGAAAGCCACAGTATATCATGTAATGAATGGTTCACAGCCTGGGCTTAGAGTCAGACAGATCTGAATTTGAATACCTGTCCTGCTACTTACTAGTAGTGTGGTATTATAGCCTCATATGTATATAAGAGCTGTTAAAAAAATTAAATAAGATAATGTAAAGAATGCAGTTATCTGGCCCAGAATTAAGCACAATAAATGTTACCTACAATTATTATTTCATATCTGGCCAAAATAAATTATATTTTCAACCTCCTTAAGAATGAAAATTTGTACTCATTTTGCTTTTACATTTATTCTACTGCCTCTGAGAAGCTATTAATTTACATTTAGGAAATTGCATCAAAATAGGAAAGTCCTTCCCCAACTGCCACCCTATTTATCAGGGCAGAAAGTAAGTTCTTGTCCCAGTTCTTGAGCTCTTGTCCCAGTTTCAACAAATGACTCTGTGTGAATTTTCCTCTCTGGGATGCAATTTCCTTATGATGACATTCTTTATGATTGCTTATGTTAATAAAGTATGCCAAATAAATACTTAAGTACTTAAGTATGCCTTAAGTTAATAAATGCCAAATATGTAGCAGAGAAGCCTGAGGAAAGCCAAAAGCCTTAGCCTCCAGTTACTGAGACAGTGGACTTATATAAACCTTGAGGTTTATGATTCCTACCTCCTTAGCCTTACCTAACTGTCAGGACAATATTCACTTCTAAACCAGAGAAATGTACAGCAAATGACAAATTCAAGATGAGAGTAGTGTGGACTGCCCACGGGCAGAACTACGTTCAGCTTCACTTCACAATTCTTGAACTAAAATTTAACTTCAGAGTAATCATATTTGCTTTTTTATAAATGAACTGGGAAACTATAACCCTGGTATATTCTACATACCTCTGCCTCAACCTCCTTGTAACTTAATATATCAGTTTTTTCCTGCTTTTCCTAAATCCAAACAAATCCACCATCAGTTAGTCAAACACTATCCACCGCATATCTAATCTTACAAAATCTAATACTGCTTAGTTAAATCAGCAGTCATTTTTCACAGCCACTTCACACAAAATTAGGTTCAAGATAATTTTACCTGAGGACAGTCTAAATAAATTATAACATCTGCATCACTGATGTAGCATTAACATGGGTTTTTCAATACAATTACTTCAAGAAAAAAGTATGCCTCTATGGCAAGTAAATGTTAAGAAATTGTAATGATTCTGACCACTCATGTAAAGAGTGTGTATAATTGCTACAAGTGATGACAAGCCTGATCAATGTGAACCGAGTGTTTTTTAAACTGGTTTAAAAAGAGCAGTTTCTAGAGAAAGATCATTGTAGCACAACTTTTGAAAGAAGCACTATCAAAGTCATTAATAAAAATTAATAAAATCAACCAATTATTCTCTAATTTCCAAATAAAAATAGAATTTTTAAAAAAGCAAATAGAATGTTCCTCAAATACCATGTTAAAAAAATCACTGCAAATGCCATATTAATAATCATTGTTTATTAACAAAATAACTGTAAACTATTTTAAATTTCAACAGGTTCTCAGACAAATTACTTTCATATTTCATTATCATGTTAAATTCTGTAGCTAAAGATCATTCTTGAGTTGCTGGTAGTAACTTAAGCTTAGAAATGTGGCTACACATATCAAGAAACCCCAACAGAGGTTAAGAACATGTCATTTTCATGTGTTGATGGGGGAACAAAGGATTTAACTGTATCTTAAGGATAAGAGTACCAATTCAAATGGTCCTTTTAGATTTAACAGAGAAAGAAGAAATCAAGAACAAGTACCAGAAAAGGGAAATATCAAATTTCTCCAGAGGCAGATTAATATGAAAAATAGTTTAATACTGTATGATCCACCTTAGAATATATATAAAAGAAAAATAGACATTTAAATGTTTTTAAAATGTAAATGAGTTATCTAGGCCCAAGCTACTCATGATGCAAATATGTAAACCTTTAAAACACCAAACAACCCACAAAAACTGAACTGATAGTAATAAAACTAAATAAATCTCTATATATACACATAGCAATTCAAACATGAATTATCTATGTTCATTTGTAAAAACTGATCCATGCATAATTCCCCCACATTTTGTTAGTAGCAATACCTTTCGTTACCGTGCTGCCTACATTTGTAACCTGTAATATGTTATTCCAATTAAGTGTGTGGGACACTGCTTTATGACATAAAATCATGCCCAAAAGATTCAGATGCTTCTTTTACAAAGTAAACAATAAGCAGCTCTTAAGTTGCTAGTATCGAGTTCACAACTACCTAGGTTTTTTCCAATTTTAATTTTTCTTTTGAATAAAAAAACCCTACAAATTGTTTCTCCAGTAGAAAGTAAAAACAGATGAAAGTAAAAAGGGTCTTTTGCCACTGAGGCAAAAAGACAGAAAGGAGGAGGGAAGGAGGAGAGGAAGCAAAAAAGAAGGAGGAGGGGACAGAGAAGAAAATAGGGGAAAGGAGAAGGAAGTTTAATAATCCTTGCTTCAAACAATGGAATCAGCTTTTAAAATCATGTTGAAATGCATGGCATTCTAAGCAGTGGTTTCAATAAAGACAAACACATAAGGCACATGAGTTTAAGACTTGAAAGACAAACAGTTAACAAATGAAAAAAGCTTTCACGTTTGATTATAAAAATGGTATTCTAAAAATAGTTATGAATACATGCAGTCAGCTGACAAAACTGTTTCAAAATGTCTCAGAATACATTTAAGATGAAAATACTCAAAACAAAATACTAACTCCCAAAGCATGCCATATTAAAGGGCTCCTTCAGGAATTTTCTGAAATAAAATGTTTGTAAAAAGTCACACTTCTATCCATGGGCTATAAACACTTGCTATACTAGTGTACTAAATAGTATCTTTTTTTTTTTTTTTTTTTTTTTTTTT
>NW_020172903.1:252902-266573 GCF_003031525.2 Neophocaena asiaeorientalis asiaeorientalis
CACGAACCCGTGTCCCCTGCATCGGCAGGCGGACTCCCAACCACCGCGCCACCAGGGAAGCCCCAATAGTATCTTAAGTAGAAAAGTAAATTTTCAAATGTTTTAAATGGTCCCATCTTAGAAATTCACTGGACAGAGACTAGCTGTGAGGAACAAAAAGTGAAAGTACTGTTGTATGGCTCTCCAACTAGTGTCTCTAACACATCAGATTCCCCCAATATTAAAATCAAGGCAAGTGTGATGAAACAGTCCAAGAACCAAAGAATCTGAAAATCTTTCAAAGTTAATTGTTGTAACTATATACAGTGTGACCTGAATGGAAATATGGTACAGATATTCCTTTCAAAAGGAGAGGTAGGGCTTCCGTGGTGGCGCAGTGGTTGAGAGTCCACCTGCCGATGCAGGGGACATGGGTTCGTGCCCCGGTCCAGGAAGATCCCACATGCCGTGGAGCGGCTGGGCCCGTGAGCTGTGGCCGCTGGGCCTGCACGTCCAAAGCCTGTGCTCCTCAGCAGGAGAGGCCACAACAGTGAGAGGCCCGCATACCGCAAAAAAAAAAAAAAAAAAGGAGAGGTAAAATATGATAATAACAGTAAAAAGATTAAAGCAAATTAGAAAAAATGAATAAATAATTACAATTCTGAAAAACTGCTTTTTTTTTTTTTTTTTACCAGAAGAGACATTAAGTTTCAAATTTTGTCCTAGAGTGCTGCCTCTCACTACGAAAGTGCCCCCCCAAAAGTAGTTCCAGATGCCCAGTATTCTTTCTGATCACTTCAAACTGGAAGAACACATCATCATTTTTAAAAACAGGATGCATCAACAGAGCTGCACTTCACAATGTGTGCTCCTTTTAGTGGACACACACAGCCCTGTGTGTAAGTGCTCCAAGCCACTAGGTCAATAGAGTTCATCTTCTTGGAGCATCAACTTTAGTCAAGAGATACATATGGAAGAAATTTTTACTTATGAAAGCATTACTTAATATGCCTAATAAATATATGAATGTTTAAGATAAAATGTAAAAATTCCAAGAAATTTCTCACACCACACCTCTTAAGAAACATCTTTGGGGAAAGGGAAGGAGGTATTAAATGGACAATCTGAGAAGCACTGGAACAGGAAAAAGAATACTGGTTTGGAAACTAAAAGACCTGGATCTTAAAGAATTAAAAACAGAAAAAAAGAAAGCAAAAAGTGCTGGACCAATGGTAAGAAAACAGGAGAGACTGATTAATGAGGCAGCAAACTTTAACTTGCATGGATGCAGGCTAAGAGGACAGCAAATCCATAAGCCTCTAACCACATGCAGGGCGCATTCTGGAAATGTAAGGGACATTTTTAACTATCACAATTGTGGGGAGGACTCACTGGACCTTTACTGATTAAAAGTCAGGTATATTAGATATCCTGCAATTCATGGAATAGCCAGACTCAACAAAAAATTATTACTTCAAGACTTTCAAATGTCCCAATGCACGGTTATACAGGTTAAAAATTCTTGAACTAAAAGTTAACTGCTTTAAACATTAACTATTTTTCACACAGTTTTAATAGACATCGAATCTCTAGGAATACAACTAACATGTAAATTGAAAGAAGGCTGTACTTTGGCTGAAAATTTTACCTACGGTTATTCATGATTCCTGAAAGAAAAAAAAAATTAACAGCATAATGGCAATTCCAGTTGCCCCACTTGATTTGCCAAAACTAAATCCCTGTGCATGTGTAGTTTTCATACAAATATGTAACTAAGATTGAAGATTGCTTTAACAGTCTTAGAACCAATTGTCACTACACTTGCAATTATCAGATACACAAAGAATGAGGATGTCAGAGAATTTCATTAATAATTTTGTTGTTAAAATGCTTCATATTTTTCTGGAATGTCATCCTTATTTTGGTAGGACACAAAAGACAATTTATGTTGTGAAAATTACACATTGACATTGTTTATTTTGGCAAAAGTCTGCTGCACAAATTCTCTATGGCTTCCTATATTAATGTTTCTTTTCCTAATTCATCCTTTGCCTATTTCTTTCACATGTGATAATGTTTAAAAATAATGTTTTGTAATACTAAGTAACTACACCATCCCACATAATTACATAAAGAATCATTGTGACACTATGCTATAAATAAGGCCAGCTCACCTGCAACAGTATCTTACTTCTTTTTTTCCCAGGCAGTAGTCCGAAATTAAAGTTATTTCTCTCTCCCTCTCATCATATTTAAGTAAGTGTGGCCTGTTATTCTGTATCCTAGCACTAGTTTTTATTTCAATGTCCACTTACAATGCTGCTATGCTGTTTATCTTACATTTTCTTGTACTTCTGATACAGAATGTGTTTTGACCTTTTTACTTTTAAATCCAAACTTACTCATTAAAAGTAGATGCAAAATCTGAATACCATACGGTTTTGTTTTTTAAATATTTATTTATTTATTTTTGGCTGCGTCAGGTCTTGTGGCAAGCGGAATCTTTCATTGTGGTGCACAGGCTTCTCTCTAGTTGTGGCATGTGGGTTCAGTAGTTATGGCGTGCGGGCTTAGTTGCCCCGTGGCATGTGGGATCTTAGCTCCCCGACCAGGAATCAAACCCACGTCCCCTGCACTGAAAGGTGGATTCTTAACCACTGGACCACCAGAGAAGTCTCCTATACTGCGTTTTTTAGTATAATAGTGCATGCATGTTTGAAATATATATTGCTTTATAATAAACTACTTTCCCATTATTTCTTTTACGGTTAAAACATTATTTATTTTTGAGTATAGAAAGGTCATGCTATTTATGAATTTCATTTTGGAATAGTTATCTACAGAATACAAAAGTCTATTAGAGTTAAGAGTCACACTGTAAACCAAGTAAAGATTTCATCAAAGACTTGATGTCTCTTCAAAAGACCAAGAACAGGCAAGGTGAAACTTTTAAGGAAGGTTTCCATAACAGCAAGGATGATGTGAAGCCTCAGGAAATGACATGGTAATTAGTATCAAGATGCAGGGAAGGAACTATAAACAATGATTGACACTAACAGTAATAAGCGTTAACAAAATTTCCTGGAAAACAATGGCATCGCTGAAGAGGAAAGCCATAGATATTTATTAATAACGACATAGTACTTAAAAAAAAAAGTGGCTGCCTTTGCAAAGTTACAGCTGTCAGGGCAGGAAGTGTGACACTTGGTTATAAAGAAGTAAAAGAAATGCTGAAGAAGGAGAAATTACTGAAGGAATAGCTTTCCCTCCCCCATGATTTACCAAAGACTTTCAAAGGCAGTCAAAAAATGAGCCAGGAAAATTTTAGAAAGATAACTGATTTTGAACTCCATTTAAAGATCCCTGAAATCTATGAAATGGTGATTCTAGTCAAAAGTTCAATGGGCTCAGGACTTCCCTGGTGGCCCAGTGGTTGAGAATCCGTCTGCCCATGCAGGGGACACGGGTTCAATCCCTGGTCCAGGAAGATCCCACATGCCGCGGAGCAACTAAGTCTGTGCACCACAACTACTGAGCTTGCGCTCTAGAGCCCGTGAGCCACAACTACTGAGCCTGCATGCTGCAACTACTGAAGCCTGCGCACCTAGAGCCTGTGCTCCAAAACAAGAGAAGCCACCGCAATGAGAAGCCCGCACACCTCAACAAAGAGTAGCCCCTGCTCACCGCAACTAGAGAAAGCCCGCGCACAGCAACAAAGACCCAACACAGCCCCCCAAAATAATAATAAAATAAAATAAAACAGCTGTAAAAAAAAAAAAAGTTTAATAGGCTCAGATTTTGAGGTCTAGTCAATCCAGTCTGTTCCATGCTCCCTCCGGCAGAAATAACTCAAAAGTAATCTTTCATGTTAAATTTGGGGTTTTCATAATAAATATTAGTAAAAACACACTTGAACATTGCACCATTTAGTTTCATGATGAATTCTGCCACTTTTATGGTTGAAATGGGTTTCCTTGTTTTAACACATGAAATCTTCAAGAAATAAATACCTTCTGACCATGTGACTGACTGAAATACCTTCTGAGAGTATTTGTGACTACTGTCCAAAAAACAATTAGGGCCTAAGTTCACAATTACCTATAGTATGCTTTTTTTTTTACTCTTTCCATTTACATCATTTCACTCTTTACCTATGACCTAAAAGTCTTTAAAGTCTGCCATCAGCAGTCATTTTCAAAAAAATTCACTTACGACTGCTGATTTAAGTGAGGCCTGAGGATTAATCACGGATTAAATGAACTGAACTGGGTAGATATGTAAACATGTCTAGGATTGAGAGAAAAACCACAGAAATAAATGTTCAAAGACTTCATTTATAAAAGAGAAAAAGGAAAATAATACAGGCATATAAAACGGTGTTCTTCAGAAAATGAGTACATATGTATATGAGAAACAACTCTAGATAATAAGAGGAAACAGCTATTAAAAGTTTAAAAAAAGATTTCCTAAAAATAAACCTCAATCACAAATTTAAGAGTACTTTAAGCCAAACACGCTAAGACTGAGAAAATTAAGAGCTAGATCACAACTGGACAAACCCTTGTTAACAGGGAAAAATGACACTTTGCAGTCAAGCCTGAAATCACTATTAATCAAAAAGGACAGATGATTATACTGTACTCTGTAAAGGTTCAGAATAAAATACAAAATGTACGAAAATTAGAGATCTGGAAGAGTCAGGATGTGTGTACAAGAAGCCATAAACAGCCAGAGATTTATAGTCTTTTATGTCTAAACATTACTAGAAAATAACATAAACCAAAGACCGTGCATTTGAATAATTTGTACTATAACACAGTCAATCACTGAAACTGATGCTCCTTTAACTGGGAGTGTGTGTGCTCTGGGATGTGGATGCCCCCTGGAATACGCAAAGCTCCTCCTCTTGAAGCATTCATTTTACTTGAAGAATTAAAACATATGTGGATATACTATGAAGAACGCCAAATGTACATGACAAAATATTAGATTTCAAACAAAAATCTCTTGTTTTCTTTGGCCAGTATGGTGATGTTAGCTGTTAGAGATATGGTGGTGGGAAATTCTTAAGTGCAGCTTCAGATATAGCTTAAAGAGGGCAATAAATTGTTTTAGGAGTCAAGATACATAAAAATGAGCACATTAAAATGTGTATTTGCTTGCTTATCTCAAGTAACCCAACATTTCTCAATTATGATCAAACCCCTAAGAGTCCCCAAACGTGCTCCCCAAAAGTACTTTAAATGGAAATACTTACTTAGGAAACCAATTTAATCCCAGGTGCTCTGTCTTGGAATATAATATTCTTTCCACCATGTCATAAAGTGGTCTCCAAGGTAACTCCAAGTCATCTCTTGAAAGAAGTTCCTTTTTCCTAATTAAAGAAAGAGTAAATACATGTGTGTATGCTTGCTCAGGGTGTGTATACTACACAGGGAGAACAGTTGTTAAATGTTGCTGTCATCACAGTAGGTTTTGCTTTTCCCCATCCTCAGCCACTCACTGGCAAAACATGGTAGGAGGAAGAACAATGCACCAGGACTTTTGCTGCTGTCCAAACCTCAAGGGGCACCAGGTAAAAAGAGGCATTAAAATTTGTGCCACCATTATTGTAGATGAGTTTCATACTTTCCCACACTATCTATGGAGTACTTAATGTTTCCTGAATTGTGCTGGGTGCCTGGGATAAGCAAAAGAATAAATGATCCCTGTCTTCACAAGGATATTACAGTCTACATAAGGGAAGGTAATTAGTATAAATGAAACAAACAGACAACATATAGTTCAATATATACTAGAGAAGAGAAGACTTCATGGAGAAAAAGGAATCTTAATTAAAAGGTTAATTAACACATGGGGTTTAAACTTATGATAAAGTTTTCTGCAATCTTTTTCCAAAATGGTAATTTGGGACTTGGTCTTCTTACCGAAGAACACTTAGCTCTCCTCATTCCCTAAAACCTTGAAGAAAAAAAAAAAATCTTAGCAGAAATCACAGGACATTGACTTACTTTAACAAGTTGATTAAGAGACGTGCAAATCCCTGCATCATGCTGATTTCCAGTTTTGGAATTGATACCAGCTCATATAATAATTTGATAAAAAGAACATGATCTTCTTTGCTAAATTTTCTCCCATAAAGTCGAATATATCTGCAAGAGAAAAATTGATACAGCCTTTAAAAATAGATACCGTGATACATTCATGTTCATTGCAGCATTATTCACATAGCCAAAGTGTGGAAGTAACATAAATGCCCACCAACAGACAAATGGATAAAGAAAATGTTATATATATATATATATATATATATATACACATACACACACACTTACATATATACACAATGGAATATTATTCAGCCTTTAAGAAGAAAGCTGTCATATGCTAAAACACAGATGGACCTTGAGGACATTATGCTAAGTGAAATAAGACAATCAAAAAAAGTCAAATCCTGCATGATTCCACTTATATGCAGTATCTAAAGTAATCAAAGTCATAGAAACAGAAAGTACAATGGTGGTTGCCAGGGGCTGGGAAGGCAGACAGGGAGCTATTGTACAATGGGTATAGGGTTTCAGTCATATAAGGTGAAAAATTCTAGAGATCTGTTGTATAACAATGTACACACAGTTAGCAATACCATACTGTACACTTAAAAACTGTTAAGAGGGTAATTTTTTTTTTTTTTTTTTTAAGAGGGTAAATTTAAGAGTTTGCCACAATAAAAAAAAATATGTATTGGTACACTTCAATTTCAAAAGTCTTTGATGTCAAACATTTTATCACACTGCACACTCATCACTGTGCAGGAAAGACTTACTCTATATTTTAATTAAGAGATTACCAAATAAGTACTTTATTGACAAAAAACTTATAATTCAGTTATAATGACTGAATTCACATCAACATTTAATGACCAATTGTAACACTGCTCTTTCATTTTTGCATGGTTTTAACTGGTCTTTGGACACAGTAACCTGAAAAGAATCCCCCTGCACCCTTTCCTTTATTAAACAAGTGCTCGTTCAGAATAACAATCTACCTAATGACTTGCTGAAACTACTTAAAAACATCATATCACAACATTATAAAACAGAACAAAAGAGTACAGACATAGAAGTTTACTGTTTTAGCCACAAGAATCTTTGATGAACGCTTACTGAGAATCCTGAAACAATACAGCGTTACCTAACTTGTACTATTTGTTTCTAGGCATTAACTCATAACTATAATAAAATTATGTTGCTACCCAAAAAGCACAGTATTTTATCTCAAAATTATATGTTTTCAATTTTTTAACTTTAGGGAATCAATGTAAACAAAAGCGTCAACTATAAGCAATTTAAGGAAAAGGTGTCCCAAAAAGCAAGAATGACTAAGCACGGCATAGTTAAGGATTCAGAAGTAACTAAAACTTAACAAAAACTTACTTAGAACAAATTACCGGATACTTAAAATCATAAACTCCTTTGAGGAAGACCATTTTATAGACAAATACATAATTCAACAGAAGACACTGCATTAACATTCCTTATATGATCTTTAGCACTTCCCCAACAGCTAAGATCAAATTAAACGTGCGTTTAACTTCTAAAATTAGAATACCTGTTTTTCTTTTTCCAGAAAATCCTCAATATTCTTGGTCCAATAAGAGCACTCTTTTTTTAATTTTCTCAGGCTGCTGCATATTTATTCAGCTCTTGTCTGTCTGAACTTTCAAGGTATAATCCCATGATTTCACCTTATTACTAGGCGATCGAACAGTATTGGGGCGGGGGTGGGGGCGGTGAGGGGAGACAGCAATGAGACCTGAGATATTGTTTTGCCTCTCTCAGTAATTACCGTGAAAGTTTCTTAACCACCTAGGCCTGGTAAAGGAAATGGGCTAATGAAGACAATACATAGAGACCCTAAGCCCAGGGCTGCCAGAGATACTTCAGGCTGCTGAATGAACATGGTACAGACTCCTGAAGCCTCCCTCAATTTCACTCTAAATTTAGGAGTAAAAGCTAGAATCATTTAAACGCTACTTTCAAGTGAAAACAAACCATATCCCCTAAGAAACAGCACATATTTTAAAGATAAAACAGAAGAGTCCAATGAAACACTTCTTGTTCCCAGTGGCTACCTCAGGCCTTGACAGGGCTCCAAGTGCCCCTGCGGTTATGCACTTACTCTCCCTTGTGGCGTAAAGACTTCTGTGGAAAACTTGAAGAAACACTGCTCTAGGCAACTGAAATAATTTACCTACAAGCCTTTTTACTGTAGTATAAATTGTGTAAACATTAGGGACATAAAATTCATAGAGTCCAAAATTTAATACTATGAAAAGAAGAGACCAACCCAGGGATTCTTAGAGGAGCTAGAACTGCTGACAAAACTAGAGATTTTAGGGGGATTACTCAGAAACCTATTTGCCCTGTCAACAGCAAATAGTTCTTGCCAAGCAGAAAGTGATTCCTGCATCAGCATTTCTCAAAACACAGACCAAGGGCTTCCCTGGTGGCGCAGTGGTTGAGAGTTTGCCTGCCGATGCAGGGGACATGGGTTCGTGCCCCGGTCCAGGAAGATCCCACATGCTGCGGAGCAGCTAGGCCTGTGAACCATGGCCGCTGAGCCTGCGCGTCCGGAGCCTGTGCTCCGCAACAGGAGAGGTCACAACAGTGAGAGGCCCGCGTACCACAAAAAAAAAAAAGACCAAGACTTCTTCTGAAGAACACAAAAAGTACTAAAAGAAGAAAATTAATAACTGGTCTTCATTAAAATCAGGAACTTCTATTCACAATAAAACACCACTGAAAATAAAAAAGCCCAGGCAGATATTTGGAATACATATCACCATCTGACAAAGTACTCTCCCAAACTACTTAAGAACTCCTTCAAATCAATAATAAACACAACCAAATAAACAATGGGCAAAAGACTCAGGAAGGCAGTTCTCAAAAGACAACATCCACATGACTGATAAGCATATGAAAAGATACTCAACATCACTGTTCATCACTAAAATCAAATTAAAACCACAATAGGGGACGGGAACCAAGATGGCGGAGTAGAAGGACGTGCTCTCACTCCCTCTTGTGAGAACACCAGAATCACAACTAGCTGCTGGACAATCATTGACAGGAAGACACTGGAACTCACCAAAAAGGATACCCCACATGCAAAGACAAAGGAGAGGCCACAATGAGACGGTAGGAGGGGCGCAATCACAGTAAAATCAAATCCCATAACTGCTGGGTGGGTGACTCACAGACTGGAGAACACTTATACCACAGAAGTCCACCCACTGGAGTGAAGGTTCTGAGCCCGATGTCAGGCTTCACAACCTGGGGGTCCAGCAATGGGAGGAGGAATTCCTAGAGAATCAGACTTTGAAGGCTAGTGGGATTTGCCTGCAGGACTTCGACAGGACTGGGAGAAACAGAGACTCCACTCTTGGAGGGCACACACAAAGTAGTGTGCGCATCGGGACCCAGTAGAAGGAAAAGTGACCCCAGGGGACACTGAAGCAGACCTACCTGATAGTGTTAGAGGGTCACCTGCAGAGGCAGGGGGTGGCTGTGGCTCACCATGGGGACAAGGACACTGGTAGCAGAAGTTCTGGGAAGTACTCCTTGGCACGAGCCCTCCCAGAGTCTGTCATTAGCTCCACCAAAGAGCCCAGGAAGGCTCCAGTGTTGGGTTCCCTTAGGCCAAACAACCAACAGGGAGGGAACCCAGCCCCACCCATCAGCAGTCAAGCAGATTAAAGTTTTACTGAGCTCTGCCCACCAGAGCAACAGTCAGCTCTACCCACCACCAGTCCCTCCCATCAAGAAACTTACACAAGCCACACAGATAGCCTCATCCACCAGAGGGCAGACAGCAGAAGCAAGAAGAACTACAATCCTGCAGCCTGTGGAACAGAAACCACATTCACAGAAAGATAGACAAGATGAAAAGGCAGAGGGCTATGTACCAGATGAAGGAACAAGATAAAACCCCAGAAAAACAACTAAATGAAGTGGAGATAGGCAACCTTCCAGAAAAACAATTTAGAATAATAATAGTGAAGACAATCCAGGACCTCGGAAAAAGAGTAGAGGCAAAGATGGAGAAGATGCAAGAAACATTTAACAAAGACCTAGAAGAATTAAAGAAGAAACAAACAGAGATGAACAATACAATAACTGAAATGAAAACTACACTAGAAGGAATCAATAGCAGAATAACTGAGGCAGAAGAACGGATAAGTGACCTGGAAGACAGAATGGTGGAATTCATTGCTGTGGAACAGAATAAAAAATAAAGAATGAAAAGAAATGAAGACAGCCTAAGCGACCTCTGGGACAACATTAAATGCAACAACATTGGCATTATAGGGGTCCCAGAAGGAAAAGAGAGAGCGAAAGGACCAGAGAAAATATTTGAAGAGATTATAGTCGAAAACTTTACTAGCATGGGAAAGGAAACAGCCACCAAAGTCCAGGAAGCGCAGAGATTCCCATACAGGATAAACCCAAGGAGAAACACGCCAAGACACATAGTGATCAAATTGGCAAAAATTAAAGACAAAGAAAAATTACTGAAAGCAGCAATGGAAAAATGACAAATAACATACAAGGGAACTCCCATAAGGTTAACAGCTGATTTCTCAGCAGACACACTACAAGCCAGGAGGGAGTGGATTGATATACTTAAAGTGATGAAAGGGAAGAACCTACAACCAAGATTACTCTACCCGGCAAGGACCTCATTCAGATTCAATGGAGAAATCAAGAGCTCTACAGAGAAGCAAAAGCTAAGAGAATTCAGCACCACCAAACCAGCTCTAAAACAAATGCTAAAGGAACCTCTCTAAGTGAGAAACACAAGAGAAGAAAAGGACTTACAAAAACAAACCCAAAACGATTAAGAAAATGGTAATAGGAACATACATACCGATAATTACCTTAAACGTGAATGGATTAAATGCTCCAACCAAAAGACACAGACTCGCTGAATGGATACGAAAGCAAGACCGATATATATGCTGTCTACAAGAGACCCACTTCAGACCTAGGGACACATACAGACTGAAAGTGAGGGGATGAAAAAAGATATTCCATGCAAATGGAAATCAAAAGAAAACTGGAGTAGCAATACTCATATCAGATAAAGTAGACTTTAAAATAAAGAATGTTACAACAGACAAGGAAGGACACTACATAATGATCAAGGGATCAATCCAAGAAGAAGATATAACAATTATAAATATATATGCACCCAACACAGGAGCACCTCAATACATAAGACAACTGCTAACAGCTATAAAAGAGGAGATCAACAGTAACACAATAATAGTGGGGGATTTTAACACCTCACTTACACTAATGGACAGATCATCCAAAATGAAAAGAAAGAAAGAAACAGAAGCTTTAAATGACACAATACACCAGATAGATTTAATTGATATTTATAGGACATTCCACCCAAAAACAGCAGATTACACTTTCTTCTCAAGTGTGCATGGAACATTCTCCAGGATAGATCACATTGTGGGTCACAAACCAAGCCTCAGTAAAGTTAAGAAAACTCAAATCATGTCAAGCATCTTTTCTGACCACAATGCTATGAGATTAGAAATCAATTACAGGGGGAAAAACGTAAAAAGCAACAAACACATGGAGGCTAAACAATATGTTACTAAATAACCAAGAGATCACTGAAGAAATCAAAAAATACCTAGAGAAAAATGACAATGAATACATGATGATCCAAAACCTATCGGATGCAGCAAAAGCAGTTCTAAGAGGGAAGTTTATAGCTATACAAGCCTACCTCAAGAAAAAAGAAACATCTCAAATAAACAACCTAACCTTACACCTAAAGGAACCAGAGAAAGAAGAACAAACAAAACCCAAAGTAAGCAGAAGGAAAGAAATCATAAAGATCAGAGCAGAAATAAATGAAATAGAAACAAAGAAAACAATAGCAAAGATCAATAAAACTAAAAGCTGGTTCTTTGAGAAGATACACAAAATTGATAAACCATTAGCCATACTCATCAAGAAAACAGGGAGGACTCAAATCCATAAAATTAGAAATGAAAAAGGAGAAGTTACAACAGACTCTGCAGAAATAAATCTACGACAAAGGAGGCAAGGATATACAATGGAGAAAAGACAGTCTCTTCAATAAGTGGTGCTGGTTAAACTGGACAGCTACATTTAATAGAATGAAATTAGAACACTCCCTAACACCATACACAAAAATAAACTCAAAATGGATTAGAGACCTAAATGTAAGACCAGACACTATAAAAGTCTTAGACGAAAACATAGGAAGAACACTCTTTGACATAAATCATTAAAAAAAAAAACTAAAAATAGAATTACCATATGATCCAGCAATCCCACTACTGGGCATATACCCAGAGAAAACCATAATTCAAAAAGACACATGCACCCCAATGTTCATTACAGCACTATTTTCAATAGCCAGGTCATGGAAGCAACCTAAATGCCCACTGACAGACGAATGGATAAAGAAGATGTGGTACATATATACAATGGAATATTACTCAGCCATAAAAAGGAACGAAATTGGGTCATTTGTTGAGACGTGGATGGATCTAGAGACTGTCATACAGAGTTAAGTAAGTCAGAAAGAAAAAAACAAATATCGTATATTAAGGCATGTAAGTGGAAACTAGAAAAATGGTACAGATGAACCAGTATGCAGGGCAGAAGTTGAGACACAGATGTAGAGAGCAAATGTACGGACACCAAGGGGGGAAAGCCATGTGGGGGTGGGGATGGTGGTGTGATGAATTGGGCGATTGGGATTGACATGTATACACTGATGTGTATAAAATTGATGAGTAATAAGAACCTGCTGTATATAAAAAAAAATTGAATTAAATTAAAAAATTTAAAAGGAAAAAAAAAAGAAAAAACTAACCACAATAGGGTACCACTTCATACCACCAGACGGGCTAAAATTAAAAAGCCCAACAATACCCAATTTTGGTGAGAACATGGAGGAACCAGACCGTTCATAGGCTACTGATGTGTGTATAAACTGGTATAACCACTCTGGAAAAACTGCTTGACATTACCTAGTAAATGTCCATTAGACATTAGACTGTTTAAAATGCACATTCCTAGGCTCCGTCTTAAATCTAGTCCATCGAAAATACTTGGAGTGTTAAATGCAGCAAAGTTGTTTCTTTAAAAAAAAAAAGGAAATTTTAAAAAATATTGAGAATGGAGGCTGAGAGTCTCCATTTTACAAAAACGACTCCAGTTTTTTCTATATATTTATGCTCAAGAATTCTACTTCAGACCATATTTAGAGACAGTCCATTCTCTTTTTCCAATTAATTTGCACATTACATTTTACGACTAAAAATTTCTGTTAAAATACTTGAAAACCTCGGTAACAGTCAGGATTGAACTTCTGAATAGGATATTTTCTTAAACTATCCAGAATATATAGATGACAAGTCATTATGTTCCATCCTCCCGCAGGGGGAAAAAAAACAGTAAAAGATAATACAAAAGCATTTTTCACCTGCTTCCTCCTCACAACCCTACAGTGTATTAATCAAGTGTATTAATCAAATGCTTTAATTTTTTAAAAAAATTTATTTATTTTTGGCTGCATCAGCTCTTCATTGCTGCGCGCGGGCTTTTCTCTAGTTGTGGTGAGCAGGGGCTACTCTTT
>NW_020172904.1:0-352 GCF_003031525.2 Neophocaena asiaeorientalis asiaeorientalis
ATGTATTTATTTGAGTACAATTCAGTTGTTATTTTACAATGCTTTAACAAAAGTATACATTAAATACATAGAATTTTATATATACTATACTATAAGTATACTTTTTAGCATAGAATATTATAAAATTATCTAATCACTTAAAAGAAAATAACATTTTCCTTCTCACAAAGTTCTGAAATTAAAGAAAAAATTTATGAAGATATAAACTATTCACTGAAGTTTCTGAAATAATCAGAAAGCTTGAATCAAAGAGAGATTACATTTAAGAAGGATGTGTTATTGTTTAATTCAATGGTTAAAGAAATAGAAAAATTAAATGGGAACACTTTTCTGTTAAACTTTCCCCTCTGGC
>NW_020172904.1:811-892 GCF_003031525.2 Neophocaena asiaeorientalis asiaeorientalis
AGGTTGAAAACTGGTGGCCCTGTGGCCATCGGAGTAGGGTAAGCATGTTAGAAGTGTTTCACACACAGACCGAAGAAGCTA
>NW_020172905.1:0-196 GCF_003031525.2 Neophocaena asiaeorientalis asiaeorientalis
ACCTAGAGACACATACAAACTGAAAGTAAGGGGATGGAAAACAGATATTTTATGCAAATGGAAACCGAAAGAAAGCTTGAGTAGCAATTCTCATATCAGACAAAATAGACTTAAAAATAAAGACTATTAGAAGAGACAAAGAAGGACACTACATAATGATCAAGGGATCGATCTAAGAAGAAGATATAACAATTGT
>NW_020172905.1:566-756 GCF_003031525.2 Neophocaena asiaeorientalis asiaeorientalis
TCAATTACAGGAAAAGATCTGTAAAATATACAAACACATGGAGGCTAAACAATACACTACTTAATAACAAAGTGATCACTGAAGAAATCAAAGAGGAAATCAGAAAGTACCTAGAAACAATTGACAATGGAGGCATGACAACACAAAATCTAAGGGATGCAGCAAAAGCAGTTCTAAGGGGGAAGTTTAT
>NW_020172906.1:0-625 GCF_003031525.2 Neophocaena asiaeorientalis asiaeorientalis
GGTTAGGGTACGACAACTGTTTAGGGTGAATGTACGTGTTATGGTATGGGTTAGTGTTAGTGTACGGTTTAGGATTACGGGACGGGATAGGGTAAGGCTTCAGGTAAGACTTAGGGTAAGGGTTAGCGTTAGGGTTAGGGTTAGGGGACGGGGACGGTTTAGGGGACAGGTGAGGGTAGGACAACAGTTTAGGGTGAGGGTACGTGTTAGGGTACGAGTTAGTGTTAGCTTACGGTTTAGGATTAGGTGACGGGTTAGGGTAAGGCTTCGGGTAAGGGTTAGGTTTAGGGATAGTGTTAGTGTAAGGTTTTGGTTTAGGGTTAGCTGACGGCGACGGTTTAGGGGACTGGTTTGGGTACGATAACAGTTTAGGGTGAGCGTACTTGTTAGGGTATGGGTTAGTGTTAGCGTACGGGTTAGGTTTAGGGGACGGGTTAGGGTAAGTCTTCGGGTAAGGGTTAGGGTTATGGTTAGGGTTAGGGTTAGTGGATGGGGACGGTTTAGGGCACAGGTTTAGGTACGACAATGATTTAGTGTGAGCGTACGTGTTAGGGTAAGGGTTAGTGTTGGCGTACGGGTTAAGGTTGGGGATGGGTTAGTGTAAGGCTTTGGGTAAGGGTTAGGG
>NW_020172907.1:0-272 GCF_003031525.2 Neophocaena asiaeorientalis asiaeorientalis
CATAGTTATTAAGAAAATAATTTTTAGAAAAGAAAAAAAAACCGGACGGACAGAAACTTAGGACAAGTGGTGAAAGCAACGTTATACAGACAAAATCTCACACAGAAGCATACACATACATACTTACATAAAGAGGAAAAGGGGAAATATATCTTGCTCTCAAACTCCACCTCCCCAGTTTGGGATGATTCATAGTCTATCCTCCGGCAGCAGAGGCCGGCGTGACGCTGCGCCAGCCTGAGGCACGCCGTGCGTTCTCCCGGGGAAGTTGT
>NW_020172908.1:0-544 GCF_003031525.2 Neophocaena asiaeorientalis asiaeorientalis
CTAACCCTAACCCTTACCCGAAGCCTTACCGTAACATGTCCCCTAATCCTAAACCGTACGGTAAAACTAACCCATATCCTAACACGTACGCTCACTCTAAACTGTTGTCGTACCCTAACCAATCCTCTAAACCTTCCCCGTCCCCTAACCCTAACCCCAACCCTAACCCTAACCCTTACCCGCAGCCTTATCCTAACCCGTGCCCTAAACCTAACCCGTAGACTAACACTAAACAGTACCCTAACACGTACGCTTAAACTACAACCTTGTCGTACACTAACCTGTCCCCTAAACTGTCCCCGTCCTCTAACCCTAACCCTAAACCT
This sequence comes from Neophocaena asiaeorientalis asiaeorientalis, assembly GCF_003031525.2. Classification (NCBI taxonomy): domain Eukaryota; kingdom Metazoa; phylum Chordata; class Mammalia; order Artiodactyla; family Phocoenidae; genus Neophocaena; species Neophocaena asiaeorientalis. Next base: position 327 of record NW_020172908.1, read on the forward strand.
AACCCTAACCCTTAACCCTAACCATAACCCTTACCTGAACCCTTACCCTAACCCTTCCCCTAATCCTAACCTGTATGCTACCAGTAACCCGTACATTAACACGTACGCTCAACCTAAAGCATCGTCATAGCCTAACCTGTCCCCTAAACCGTCCGCGTCCCCTAACCCTAACCCTAACCTTAACCCTAACACTAACCCTTACCCGAAGCCTTACACTA
>NW_020172909.1:0-1542 GCF_003031525.2 Neophocaena asiaeorientalis asiaeorientalis
CTGAGAGTGGTGGCTTAAAATCTCCAGCTCTCATTGTTAACATATCTATCAGTCCCTACAGTTATAACATTTATCCTTGAGGTTTAAGCTATCCTGCTCCGCCACCTTCCGTAAATCCCTCACGCTATCATCCACTGACCCTAGCCATCAACCGCTCTCTGCCCCAACCTACCACGGTCCAGATGACTCCAACTTCCACATCAATCACTCAACAACTGGACGTTCTCAATTCCAGTGAACATCTGTACAACATACTAGCCAAACTCTCTCACAGACACACTCTGGTTTATTCTTCACCCTAAACTCCTCTACCTCTCACATCTGAAATGAAAATATCCCAGTGTTGGACCGCAAGCCCCTAGACATGCTGCTCTCTCATTCTTCTACTCTCTCTACAGGTGCTCTTTTATCTCACTGAGCCCTCCGATTCCTTGGCCTCTGTATTTTCTGCACATCTGCACTCTCCCTCTTCTGTCTCTCCCTCCTGTCACCATTGATTTGGTATGGGGTTTCTCCCTATTAGTTTTTTTTTTATGACCGTGCCGTGCAGCTTGCTGGGATCTTAGTTCCCCGATCAGGGATTGAACCCACACCCTTGGCAATGAAAGCAGAGTTCTAACAACTGGACCGCCAGGGAATTCCCTGGGGTTTGTCCTCTTTTCCTGCTCACACTCAGGCACACTAAGTTGTCAATACATCTACCACCGCTTATTCATCTACGCTTATAACACCTTCTGTATCTCCACATCCAGTTATCACCCATAGCCAATCAACTGTTGACTTTCAGTTCTATACACTTCTTCATGTGTTTCCAGTACCCCTACCTTAGTCTAGGACTTCAGCATCTCTCACATCAATCACGGCTATAATGAGAACTCCATTCTTGCTCCTCTCTGATCCTTTCATCACATTGCTTTCAGAGTGATATTTCGAAAACAGAAATTACTTCCCAAATTAGAGCCCCTTGATGGCTTCTTGTAGCCTTAAGATTGAAGTCTCTACTGCAGTCTCTGGGGAAATGCAAATGGTCAATAGACACATGTAAACATGTTCAACATCACTAATCAACAGGGAAATGCAAATCAAAATCACAATGAGACATCACCTCACAAAAGGACACACGTAACAAATTTTGGCGAGGATGTGTAGAAAAGGGAACCATCCCACACAGTTTCGCAGGAGTGTAAAGTGTTACAGCCACTGTGGAAAACAGTATGGATATTTCTTAGAAAACTGAAAACAGTTTTAGTTGTTAGAACTACCATACGACCCAAGAATTCCACTCCTGGGCATCTATCTGTAAAAAACAAAAACACGAATTCAAAAAGATGCATGCACCCCAATGTTCATAGCTGTGTCACTTACAGTTGCCAGTGTATGGTAGCAATCTGTGTCCATCAACAGATGAATGGGGAAAGAAGATGTCATGTATAAATAGAATACTAATCAGCCATAAAAAAAGCATTTTGCCATTGGCAGCAACATGGATGGATTTGGAGGATATTATGTTAAGGGAACTAAGTGAGACAGAGAAAGACAAAT
>NW_020172910.1:0-818 GCF_003031525.2 Neophocaena asiaeorientalis asiaeorientalis
ATTATACTCCAATAAAGATGTTAAAAAAATAAAATAAAACACTGCAGGGAGTAATGATCAGTGGCGGCAAGGATTCTGAATAAAATAGGGAAGAGACTGAGTCGCAATGGTAGCTCCGTTGTCTCTCATTCCATCAAATTACGAAGATTTTGTAAAAGACGTTTTCAGAAACATATTAAACGACAAGGAGAAGTGGCATAACAAACAGAAAAAAATAGATGGAAAAAATTTTGCACCAAGATAGGATCAAAACACTTCTAAGTGAACATGTCTGCTACTACTTAATAGTTGGGCTTGGTATTAGGGATCAGTTGGAATGCATCCTAAATGAACTATTTAGTTTCAAAGATAATGCCTAAATTTACTTTAGTTGCTATTACCAAATATCAGTGGTTCCTCTGTTTAGAGAAGCAAAGCAGACTTAGAGGTTCAAATTAAAAGACTTGTAGATTATGAATGAAGAAAACCAACTACATTACTAAAACCAACCAACCAACAACAAAAGAAAAACAATTAATATACTCGTGTAATATTAAAGAGAGCAAAGAACAAAGAGGAAAACTTTTTCAAACAAAAATGGAGTGTTGATTCTTAACGTCATAAATTTCTTCTCACTTTTATATTGATTTAGCTCTCCCAAAATTAGTTTATCCTCACTAGATAAATCAAAACCCAGTGTTTAAAAACCCAACTTACAAACCTTTTGACCAGTAGAAGTCTCTATACTCCAACTAACTTTATTGAATTGTCCTTAACTAACTCTTGCTATGGTCTTGGCACAAATAGCGCAAGCTTCTCCTAGGGCAAACCTCCCCAAT
>NW_020172911.1:0-530 GCF_003031525.2 Neophocaena asiaeorientalis asiaeorientalis
GAATTTAACCTAGAAGCAGCAGCTCAGTAAGGGAAATAAAACCATCAGAAGTTATCTCATCACAGCTACAGCCATCCAGGGCTCTGTCTTATCTGCTGGGGCATAAGAATGGGACCTTCCTAAACTTGAAGGGCATCCAATCAAATAAGTAAAGGTGTCGCTCACCTCTGGCTCTTGGAGGGATTGCTAGGCAGTCTACCCAGGGTATACTAACTGCAAAACATTCTCATGGTTTTGAAACACCTATGTTCCAGGAAAGCTTTTTGGGGTGCATGGGGAAGGTTTCTTTTTGACATCAAGCAAAAAATAAATCACCAAGCTCTTTGAACAGGGGTTCTTAAGAGGGAAGTAGAAAGAAGGAATGGACAGAAAAGACGATCTCCTCTGAAGTGAAGGTAGTTTTCCCAAAAGAGTAGGATTTAGGCTCAGTTTAAGGAGAACACTTTTAAATAGCTGGGACAACTCCAAACTGCAGTTTAGGGAAGAAGAGCTTCAAAAGAACAGTGCTTTAAAAGTCCTGGCAAGGCAGC
>NW_020172912.1:0-300 GCF_003031525.2 Neophocaena asiaeorientalis asiaeorientalis
GATGACCATATGGTTTTTCTCCTTCAATATGTTAATATGGTTTGTCACATTGATTGATTTGCGTATGTTGCAGAATCCTTGCATTCCTGGAATAAACCCCACTTGATCATGGTGTATGATCCTTTTAATGTGCTGTTGGATTCTATTTTCTAGTATTTTGTTGAGTATTTTTGCATCTGTTTCATCAGTGATATTGGCCTTGTTTTCTTTCTTTGTGACATCTTTGTCTGGTTTTGGTATCAGGGTGATGGTGGCCTCGTAGAATGAGTTTGGGAGTGTTCTTCCCTCTGTTTTATTTTG
>NW_020172912.1:1294-1435 GCF_003031525.2 Neophocaena asiaeorientalis asiaeorientalis
TGTTTCCTTACTCATTTTCATTTTGGATGATCTGTCCATTTGTGAAAGTGGGGTGTTAAAGTCCCCTACTATGACTGTGTTACTGTCGATTTCCCCATTCATGGATGTTAGTATTTGCCTTATGTATTGAGGTGCTCCTAT
>NW_020172913.1:0-834 GCF_003031525.2 Neophocaena asiaeorientalis asiaeorientalis
CTGTGCTGGGATCCCTGAGAAGTCAAACTGGAGTGGCAATCATGTGCAGGGGAGAGGTGGGACAGCGGGGTGATGGGTATTTGTTCTTTCCTGTATCTCCTCCAACTGGCTTTCCTCCCATTCTAAAACATCTTTTGGGGGTACTTTAAATTTTTTTAAAAAGGCAATATGAGAAACGTGAAGGTTGGAATTATTTTAGAGTCCTTGTGCTCAGTGGACACCATCTTAGGAGAAGGTCTCATTAGGTGACAACCTTCTTTCAGTTTTTGTTTATTCCTTGGATATTTTTTATGAGTTTATAGGCACATCTCAATAAAGAATGTAAATGGCACCTCCTCTCATTGGGAGGGGGGTGTCTCTGTCCTCTGCTGATATTTAGTCCAGAGTCTAACTGAAAAAACATGAAGACTACAGGGCAGAAATGATGGAATTGAAACCAGGAACTAAATGCAGGAGTGGAGGGCAGGTGGATTCTGACAAGTTAAGAAATTAAAACAGTTCCATGGATTCTAAAGTAAACCTATAGTTATGGGTTAAATTAAAATTGGTATTTTTCATTGTCAGTATTTAGGTGGAGTTAAACTTTGGGGATAAGATACATTTATATTGATTCTTCCAATAGGCTTTCCTTAAAGCATAATAAAATGTTATATGCACAAATGTGTATATGTATAAGTAGATGTTTTCCAACATTGTTAGAAAATGAATTTTAATTTACTGAAGAATCATCTTTTATGCTTATTGCTTGAAATTTTGAATTTAGGTTTCTTTTACTAACTTCTGGAGATGTCTCTTTATAATCACATCTTGAAAATTTTCTTAAAAGTGGCAATA
>NW_020172914.1:0-164 GCF_003031525.2 Neophocaena asiaeorientalis asiaeorientalis
CCTAATCCTAACCCATACGCTAACACTAATCCTTACCCTAATAATTACACGCACCCTAAAGAGTTGTCGTACCCTAACTTGTCCTCTAACCCGTCCCCGTGCCCTAACCCTAACCTTAACCCTAAACCTAAGCCTTACGCGAAGCCTTACCCTAACCCGTCCCC
>NW_020172914.1:224-1027 GCF_003031525.2 Neophocaena asiaeorientalis asiaeorientalis
ACTAACCTGTCACCTAAACCGTCCCCGTCCCCTAACCCTAACCCTAACCCTTACGCGAAGCCTTACCCTAACCCGTCTCCTAATTCTAACACGCACGCTAACACTAACCGGTACCCTAACACGTACTCTCACTCTAAACCGTAGTCGTATCCTAACCTGTCCCCTAAGCCGTCCCCGTCCCCTAACCCTAACCCTAACCCTTACGCGAAGCCTTACCCTAACCCGTCTCCTAATTCTAACACGCACGCTAACACTAACCGGTACCGTAACACGTACTCTCACTCTAAAGCGTAGTCGTATCCTAACCTGTCCCCTAAGCCGTCCCCGTCCCCTAACCCTAACCCTAACCCTTACGCGAAGCCTTACCCTAACCCGTCTCCTAATTCTAACACGCACGCTAACACTAACCGGTACCGTAACACGTACTCTCACTCTAAAGCGTAGTCGTATCCTAACCTGTCCCCTAAGCCGTCCCCGTCCCCTAACCCTAACCCTAACCCTTACGCGAAGCCTTACCCTAACCCGTCTCCTAATTCTAACACGCACGCTAACACTAACCGGTACCGTAACACGTACTCTCACTCTAAAGCGTAGTCGTATCCTAACCTGTCCCCTAAGCCGTCCCCGTCCCCTAACCCTAACCCTAACCCTTACCCGAAGCTTTACCCTAACCCGTACGCTAACTCTAACCCGTACCCTAACACGTACGCTCATCCTAAACCGTTGTCGTACCCTAACCTGTCTCGTAAACCATCCCCATCACCTAACCCTAACCCTCACCCGAAGCCTTACCCTAAGAGGTC
>NW_020172915.1:0-165 GCF_003031525.2 Neophocaena asiaeorientalis asiaeorientalis
AATGAGAGGCTAGCTGTACGTGTCTGCACGGGCAAATGTAAGGTTCATTTCTCACCAGGAAGAGGAAATAAGCAAAGGCTCAGCGTGCCCTGCCAGAAACAGATTAGGGCCTGAAGCAATCTTGCGGTTTTGTGCCCAGCTCACAAGAAAGCGAGTTGAAGAAAG
>NW_020172915.1:1010-1120 GCF_003031525.2 Neophocaena asiaeorientalis asiaeorientalis
TGGTGTGCTGCATAAAACCAGAGCCTGAATTTAGCACAGATAACATTCCATACGCCAAATATGTAATAGAAAACCTATTCCTTGCTCAACGAAATGGACTCAACACCACA
>NW_020172916.1:0-866 GCF_003031525.2 Neophocaena asiaeorientalis asiaeorientalis
TTAAGAAGCAGCTCATGCAGCTCGATAACAAAAAAACAAACGACCCAATCCAAATTTGGGCAGAAGACCTAAAGAGACATTTCTCCAAAGAATATGTAAAGACTGCCAACAAACACATGAAAGAATGCTCAACTTCATTAATCATTAGAGAAATGCAAATCAAAACTATAATGAGATATCACCTCACAGCAGTCAGAATGGCCATCATCAAAGAATCTAGAAACAAATGCTGGAGAGGGTGTGGAGAAAAGGGAACACTCTTGCACTTCTGGTGGGAATGTAAATTGATATAGCCACTGTGGAGAACAGTATGGAGGTTCCTTAAAAAACTACAAATAGCACTACCATGTGACCCAGCAATCCCACTACTGGGCATATACCCTGAGAAAACCATAATTCAAAGAGTCATGTGCCAAAATTTTCATTGCAGCTCTATTTACAATAGCCCGGAGATGGAAACAACCTAAGTGCCCGTCTTCGGATGAATGGATAAAGAAGATGTGGCACATATATACAATGGAATATTACTAAGCCATAAAAAGAAACGAAAGTGAGCTATTTGAAATGAGGTGGATAGACCTAAAGTCTGTCATACAGAGTGAAGTAAATCAGAAAGAGAAGACAAATACCGTATGCTGACACATATATATAGAATTTAAGAAAAAATAATGTCATGAAGAACCTAGGGGTAAGACAGGAGTAAAGACACAGACCTACTAGAAAATGGACTTGAGGATATGGGGAGAGGGAAGGGTAAGCTGTGACAAAGCGAGAGAGAGGCATGGACATATATACACTACCAAACGTAAGGTAGAAGGCTAGTGGGAAGCAGCCACATAGCAGAGGGAGATCAGCCTGGTGCTTTG
>NW_020172917.1:0-473 GCF_003031525.2 Neophocaena asiaeorientalis asiaeorientalis
TGCCTCAATTGTCAGCCTATACCAGAACACACAGACCCACACATCCCTCACTCTGACTCAATGCACACCTTATACCAGCATGCACACACACTCACATGGCACTGTGAATCCATGCACAGTCTGTACCAGCACAGACACACATACCTCAGTGTGACTCAATGCACAGCCAATATCAGCACACACAAACACACACACATTCACATATCCAGGCCTCACTGTGACAACAGCCTATACCAGAACACACACACACTCCAACATGCACTCACACATGGCTCACTGGTACTCAATCAATCACCTATACCACCACACACACACACACAGCTCGCTGTGACTCAATGCACTCTGTAGCACCACACACACGAGTGACTCAACGAAAGCCCATACCAGCACACATACTCATATGCACACACACACACACTGTGACTAAAAGCTACTCCTGGACCAGCACACACACACACAAACACCACACTGTG
>NW_020172918.1:0-1570 GCF_003031525.2 Neophocaena asiaeorientalis asiaeorientalis
TCTGAAAGAAACAAGGGGCAGATAAAGAGTGCATGGTGGATGCATGGTGCATGGTGAGCTCCGGGCACTCGTGGGAGAATGGAGGCAAGGTTGAGAAGGTGCAGCATCCTTGGGGTACAGGAATTTGGGGTAGACTGGAGTCTGGGGGTCCGTGTTTCTCTTCTCAGATCTGCAAGGAAGGAAGCTGCAGTAAGGGAAGGTCTTGGACTGTTCAAATTTGTCTTTGGCATCATTTGAGACCTTCCATTCCATATTCCCCATATTCTGGGCCTGGGCGGAAGTGTGCTCATGGGCGTGGCCTCAGGAGCAGATCTCAGAATGGGGGATGGGTGTGCTCAGTGGGGTGGGCTGAGGAGAAGGTCTGGGCCTTGGCAGGTGCTTGGGCAAGGGGCTGAACTGGGGGGCGGGTCTGGGCCCGGGCTGGGGACTGGGCTGGGTCAGAGTCTGGGGTCTTAGTCTTGGTCTCTGGGGGCAGGCAGAGAGGAACCACGTCCACCTTGCTCATCCTGTGGAGCTTGGAAGATGTCTCTTACCTGGAGTTAAAGTTGGCTTGGGACTTTAAGACTGACCGGAGGTGCCTCCCCAGCTCTCACTACCCGCTCCTTCCACAGTCCCCGTGGAGCCTCCGTGGAAGCCGCAGCCCGTCCATACTGAGGCGGCATCCGGCAGCACTTAGGAGCCTTCTCATAGTTTTTGTCTGGTATCCAGGAGTCAAGGTGGTTTGGGTGCCCGAGCAAGAAGCTTGGGCCATGGCGGAAGCGGGAAGAAACTCTTGAGCACAGGTTCTTGGGATCCACGGAGCAGCGCATGCGCATGCGATGGCTGCCTACACAGCTGGCTTGCTTGTCTGCGGGGAAAGGCCAGATGTGTCAGGGCCTGGGTTCCTGAGGGCCTGAGAATCAAGGCAGGGATAGAAGAAAGGGGACAGGCCCACATCCCATGAGCCCACGCTGGCGCCCACTCACCTTTGGGGAAAAGACGTTTCAAAAGTGCCCGCAAGAATCTCTTTAGATGCCTCCAGAGCTGAGGGAAGAAGGGGAGGGGTGAGGCCGGGCGCAGGGTGAGCCCTGAAATCCAACCCTTGTCCGGCCACACCCCAGCAGCCCTCCCACCTCAGCCCCTTCTAGACCCCAGGGCTCCCCCAACCCCGCTGCACATATCCTGCCCTGACCATAATCACCATGTTGATCCCCACGTTGACGAAGATCAAGCTGACCAGGAGCAAAACAATTGAGTCTCCTAGCTCCTGGCATTTCCTGGGGATGGTGCCCGAGCACGGCTCGGCTCGGTAGAGGGCTCGCTCACCCATGGCCGGGGGTCCAAGGACTGCCTGGGTCCCCTGGCCTCCACATAGTCACTGTGAGCCAGACTGGGTCATAATGGGGCAGGTGGTGAGGTCACAGTGAGGGAGGGGGGCGAAAAGGAGGACCCAGGGTAGCATTCCCTGGTAACCAGGGTCAGGTAAGCTGAGCCTGGACAGTCAAACACGGCCGGTGGCCGGCACACCTCCCCTCGAGTGGTCATTCATTTGCTCACCACCCACTGACTCACTTGTTCAAATGACACATTC
>NW_020172919.1:0-181 GCF_003031525.2 Neophocaena asiaeorientalis asiaeorientalis
ACTAACACTAACCAGTACCCTAACACGTACGCTTAACCAAAGCCCTTGTCGTACCCTAACCTGTCCCGTAACTGTCCCCGTCCTCTAACCCTAACCCTAACCCTAACCCTAACGCTAGCCCTTACCCTAAGCCTTACGCTAACCCGTCCCGCAATCCTAACCCGTACGCTAACAGTAACCC
>NW_020172919.1:983-1422 GCF_003031525.2 Neophocaena asiaeorientalis asiaeorientalis
CGCTAACACTAACCGGTACCCTAACACTTACGCTCACCCTAAATCATTGTCGTACCCTAAGATGTCCCCTAAACCGTCCCCCTCCCCTAACGCTAACCCTAACCCTAACCCTAACACTTACCCGAAGCCTTACCCTAACCCATCCCCTAATCCTAACTCGTACGCTAACACTAACCGGTACCCTAACACTTACGCTCACCCTAAATCATTGTCGTACCCTAAGATGTCCCCTAAACCGTCCCCCTCCCCTAACGCTAACCCTAACCCTAACCCTAACACTTACCCGAAGCCTTACCCTAACCCATCCCCTAATCCTAACTCGTACGCTAACACTAACCCGTACCCTGACACGTAGGCTCCCCCTAAACCATTGTCGTACACTAACCTGTCACCTAAAGCGTCCCCGTCCCCGTCCCCTAAACCTAACCCTAACCCTAAC
>NW_020172920.1:0-474 GCF_003031525.2 Neophocaena asiaeorientalis asiaeorientalis
AGGGTATATGCCCAGTAGTGGGATTGCTGTTTCGTATGGTAGCTGTATTTTTAGTTTTTAAGGAACCGACATACTGTTCTCCATAGTGGCTGTATCAATTTACATTCTCACCAACAGTGCAAGAGTGTTCCCTTTTCTCCACACCCTCTCCAGCATTTATTGTTTAGATTTTATGATGATGGCCATTCTGACTGGTATGAGGTGATAGCTAATTGTAGTTTTGATTTGCATTCTCTAATGGTTAGTGATGTTGAGCATCCTTTCATGTGTCTGTTGGCAATCTGTATATATTCTTTGGAGAAATGTCTATTTAAGTCTTCTACCGATTTTTGGATTGGGTTGTTTGTTTTTTGATATTGAGCTTCATGAGCTGCTTGTATATTTGGAGATTAATCCTTTGTCAGCTGCTTCATTTGCAAGTATTTCCTCCCAATCTGAGGGTTGTCTTTTCGTCTTATGGTTTCCTTTGCTGTG
>NW_020172921.1:0-465 GCF_003031525.2 Neophocaena asiaeorientalis asiaeorientalis
CTGGAAGTGGAGAAAGGAGAACAGTTTGTTCTTTGCTTCCTACTTCCCTTTCTTCCTTCTTTTCCTTTTATTTTAAAGTAAGGGCTAAAATTTTCAAGTTAAACTTTTTTTTTTTTTTAAGCACCCCTCCGAAGGGGCCGGGTTTTCTTCTTCTGGGGACTGATGCTGCCTCTTGCTCTGCGTGATTGGTTGAGAGTAAACTAGAAATACTTTCAGGGGCGGAGAAACTGGGAGTGCCCTGGGAGTGCGAGTGGACTGGGCTGGGAGTGGACTCTAGCTGCGGAACTGCTAAGAGTGGCCCTCGAAAGAGGAAGCCTTTGCCCCGCCACCCGCGAGGCAGCATGTGGTGCCCCGCAAAGGCACCGGTCCCCAGAGGCCCCGCCGGCCATACGCTGAGATGTGGAATCCCCAGCGCAAAACCGAGTCGACCTTTGTCGCCTGGCGCCGCCCGCGCTGGCTGTGCGC
>NW_020172922.1:0-452 GCF_003031525.2 Neophocaena asiaeorientalis asiaeorientalis
ATATTATCTGAGTTATTTTTTCTTAGCAAAGTATCTGTTCAGCTTTTATATAGTTTACTTTGGCTTTAATTTTACAGCCTCCACTCAGTTCCACAGTTACTTAGGTCAACACCATTTCCCCCAAAACTTCTTAAGTGAAGTTATTTCATACTTGTAATACAGTTAGATGTTTTGTCACATTCTGTGTTCCATTGTGGATTCTCCAGAATATCTAAATGAATGAATTATGCATATTAAGGTTCACTCTTCGTGCTGTAAATTTCTATGGGTTTTAACAGGTGCACAGTATCATGTATCCACCACTACAGTATCATACAGGGTAGTTTCACTACCCTAAACAATCCTCTGTACTTCACCTATTTAACACTTCTCAGTCCCCAAACACCTGGCAACCACTGACTTTTTAAAATTATCTCTATAGATTTGCCTTTTCCAGAGTGTCATACAATTTT
>NW_020172923.1:0-1502 GCF_003031525.2 Neophocaena asiaeorientalis asiaeorientalis
GGTACCTCACCCTTCTGTGAAGTTGGCCCTCTGCTGTGAGTTAACTCCTGCCTGGCTTACTCCCATTGCCTTGTTGGGTCGGCCCTCTCGTGGCAGTTGTAGCCTGCTGGGAGCCTCCTCTCCTTTGTGATGAGGACCCTCTAGTGTCAGGCTCTAACTGCTGGGCTCCCCACATTTTCTGATGTGAGCCCAGTGATTCCAGGACACTCCTGTAAGTTTCCCATTCCCAAGGGGATGTGGGCCTTCTGCTCTGAGGTCCCAACGCCTGGGTTGCACGCAGTTTCATGATGTTGGCTCTCTGGTGTTAGTTCACTCAGGCCTAGATACCATGGCCTCTGTGCTGTGGGCTGCCTGTTGGGAGATTCCAACTGCTGGATTCCTCACCATTTATATTCTTTGGCCGCTGTGCTGTGAGGCTCCTCCTGCCTGCGTTAATCCCAGCCCCTTGGTGATGTGTGTCCTCTGGTTTAAGGCCACGTACCATGGGCCCCTCAAGTTTCGATGATGTGGCCCACTGGTGTGAGGACACTCCTGCCTAGTTCCCATCCCCTTGGTGATGTGGGTCCTCTGATGAGAGTCTGACCCAGAATGGGTTCCTCACCCTTCTGTGAAGTAGGTCTTCTGCTGTGAGGTCACTCCTGCCTGGCTGGCACACGATGCCTTGTCAACGTAGGCCTTCTCGTGGCAGTTGGAGCCTGCTGGGCGCCTCCTCCCCTAGGTGAAGAGGGCCCTCTAGCTTCAGGCACTAACTGCTGTTCTCCCCTCATTTTCTGTTGTGCGGCCAGTGGTGCAAGAACACTCTTGCCTGGTTCCCATCCCCATGGAGATGTGGGCCTTCTGCTCTGAAGTCCCAATGGCTGGGTTGCTCACAGTATCATGATGAGGGCCCTCTGGTGTGAGTTCATTCCCGCCTTGATTCCATAGCCCTGGTACTCTGGGCCACCTGCTGGGAAGTTTCAACTGCTGGATTCCTCACCTTTTTTATTCCAAGGGCCCTGTCTTTAGAGGCTAATCCTTCCTGACTCACTCCGAGCCCCTTGGTGATGTGGGTCCTCTGGTTTGAGGCCACATGTGCTGGGTTCCTCAACTTTCGATGATGTGGCCCCACTGGTGTGAGGACACTCCTGCCTGGTTCCCATCACCTTGGTGATGTGGGCCCTCTGGTGAGAGACTGATCCTTGCCGGGTACCTCACCCTTTTGTGAGTTGGGCCCTCTGATGTTAGGTCCTTCCTGCCTGGGTGGAAAACTTCTCCCTAGTGACGTGGGCCATCTCTTGCCTACTAAACGGTGCTGGGAGCCACCTCCCCTTGTTAATGAGGGCCCTGGAGAAAACGCATATGCCCTTTCTGTCCAAGTACATCATTGTCGAGGTTCTATCACTTTTCCTCTGCTTTAAGAGCAATTCCCGTCTAACTCCTGAAATTGGATCCCTGCAATTCTGCCTCGATTTCAAGTCTTCCTCGCAGCCTTACTTCAATATATTTTTCGATGATAGCTGTCA
>NW_020172924.1:0-1484 GCF_003031525.2 Neophocaena asiaeorientalis asiaeorientalis
GATATTCTTTCTGCCATTGGTCATGCTCTTTTGTGAATCCCTACCACTTTCTATGCACAAGAACCAGTACGGACTAACCCAGGTGGCCTTATCTGGGTCGACTTTACAATGGTAGTAAGGTTTTTTACTTCAGGGGTCTGAATAAATCGAATCAGGTAGTTTCAGCCAACCTCCAAAACTGCGGCCAAGCAGTCATTAAGCAGGGTCAGAGAGAAGGGAGGCAAGCCTGGCAGAGATGAGACACACTTAAAGAACAGCTACCCTCTAGCCCCCATGCTGGCTTGAGCCAAAACTTGTTTTCTGAGGACGATGTTTTAAAGTTGATTCTTCTAGCAATCAACACTCAAGCTGATTTTAAGAGTTAACAAATACACCACCTCCTAGGTTTTCTGGGTACATTAACTAAAGCCTCGTCTTGGCTAGGGAGGATTTAAAAAGCAAAGAGAGCCCCCATCCATCTTAGCCATTCACGAAATCAATTGTTTTTAAAGACAGCAAACTACTTTAGAGTGAACCGAGTTAAACCTACCTACTGAAGTCAAACGGTCCACCACAAATGAAAAAAAAATCTAATTAATATATGAAAAGAAAAGGGACAAATAAAAAACATAGTAACATAAGAATAGTGCTACACAACAAAGCATTCAATAAAACTAGCAATGGAGATAACTGAAGGCATTTCATCAATTTAATACATACATATCACTATTTTACTCTGCCTTTATACTTCTCTTTTGATGTTCCATTCAGCAGAAATGTATTTATATGGTTTTTTCTTAATTCAGTCTCACATTAGAGTCCAAACAGTACTACAGAGAGCAATTTAACTGGTGTCTGACATCTGTGTTTAAGCAGCAATCTATGTAACACACCTAATTTCTTCATTCTATGAATACTACCACTGACACTATGAAGGAAATGCCGAGTACCATTAACGAACCTATCTTCAGATAGTAACAATTCTGACATTACCTTTAGATTGACTGGTTTAACTAGAAAACGTTATACTATACTAGCGCTAGCCCAAAACAGGAAAACACAATCCCTAATGATGGAAAACACAAATACATACCTTGAACTCGCTGAAGTTTAGGTTTTGCAAATGCCATTGGCAAATTCAGAGGAATGTAATGTTCATGATTGCAAACTGTTTGCAGAAATTCAAACTTGTATTCAGCCAGGACCTAAACACAAAGAAATTATACAAGAACTCCTATTTAGTAGTCATTTACTATTTTAGTAATTAAATACAGTGCATTAATTTTCAAAACAGAAGTGTTTAGTATTTTAGGCATACCTTAAAATGTGACCTGTGCAGTAAAGAGTTAACATAGCAGGTCTAAGACTGCTCACCTTAAAAAGGCCTGCTTGCACGGTTGGTCATTGGCTGGCATTTGGGAAATTTGGATTTTTTTTTTAATTATATAAGTTTCAGGTATACAACATTATAATTTGACATCTGTATACACTACAAAGTGATCATC
>NW_020172925.1:0-187 GCF_003031525.2 Neophocaena asiaeorientalis asiaeorientalis
TTTTGGAAGTTTTAACCACAGCAATCAGAGAAGAAAAGGGAATAAAAGGAGTCCAAATCGGAGAAGAGGAAGTAAAGCTGTCACTGTTTGCAGATGACAGGATACTATACACAGAGAATCCTAAAGATGCTACCAGAAAACTACTAAAGCTAATCAATGAATTTGGTAAAGTAGCAAGATACAAAAT
>NW_020172925.1:553-737 GCF_003031525.2 Neophocaena asiaeorientalis asiaeorientalis
AAATAGCCAAAGCAATCTTGAGAACGAAAAACGGAGCTGGAGGAATCAGGCTCCCAGACTTCAGACTATACTACAAAGCTACAGTAATCAAGACATTATGGTACTAGCACAAAAACAGCAATATAGATCAATGGAACAGGATCCCCAGAGATAAACCCAAGCACATATGGTCACCTTATCTTTG
>NW_020172926.1:0-442 GCF_003031525.2 Neophocaena asiaeorientalis asiaeorientalis
TCAGCTTATTTTTGTGTATGGTGTTAGGGAGTGTTCTAATCATGAACATGTACCTGTCCACTTATCCCAACACCACTTATTGAAGAGGCTGTCCTTTCTCCACTGTACATTCCTGCCTCCTTTATCAAAGATAAGGTGACCGTATGTGCGTGGGTTTATCTCTGGGCTTTCTATCCTGCTCCATTGATATATTTCTGTTTTAGTGCCAGTACCATACTGTCTTGATTACTCAACTCTAGCTTTGTAGTATAGTCTGAAGAAAGGGAGCCTGATTCCTCCAGCTCCGGTTTTCCTTCTCAAGATTGCTTTGGCTATTCGGGGTCTTTTGTGTTTCCATACAAATTGTGAGATATTTTGTTCTAGCTCTGTGAAAAATGCCATTGGTAGTTTAATCAAGATTGCATTGAATCTGTAGAGTGCTTTGAGTAGTAGAGTCATTTTC
>NW_020172927.1:0-1443 GCF_003031525.2 Neophocaena asiaeorientalis asiaeorientalis
AATTCACGAACCTGCAGAGTTATAAATGACAGCTATCATCGGAAAATATATTGAAGTAAGGCTGCGAGGAAGACTTGAAATCGGGGCAGAATTGCAGGGATCCAATTTCAGGAGTTAGACGGGAATTGCTCTTAAAGCAGAGGAAAAGTGATAGAACCTCGACAATGATGTACTTGGACAGAAAGGGCATATGCGTTTTCTCCAGGGCCCTCATTAACAAGGGGAGGTGGCTCCCAGCACCGTTTAGTAGGCAAGAGATGGCCCACGTCACTAGGGAGAAGTTTTCCACCCAGGCAGGAAGGACCTAACATCAGAGGGCCCAACTCACAAAAGGGTGAGGTACCCGGCAAGGATCAGTCTCTCACCAGAGGGCCCACATCACCAAGGTGATGGGAACCAGGCAGGAGTGTCCTCACACCAGTGGGGCCACATCATCGAAAGTTGAGGAACCCAGCACATGTGGACTCAAACCAGAGGACCAACATCACCAAGGGGCTCGGAGTGAGTCAGGAAGGATTAGCCTCTAAAGACAGGGCCCTTGGAATAAAAAAGGTGAGGAATCCAGCAGTTGAAACTTCCCAGCAGGTGGCCCAGAGTACCAGGGCTATGGAATGCAGGCCGGAATGAGCTCACACCAGAGGGCCCTCATCATGATACTGTGAGCAACCCAGCCATTGGGACTTCAGAGCAGAAGGCCCACATCTCCATGGGGATGGGAACCAGGCAATGGAACCTGCCAGCAGGTGGCACAGAGCACTGAGTCTATGGGATCCAGGCTGCAGTGAACTCGCAGCAGAGGGCCCATATCATGAAACTGTGAGCAACGTAGACGGTGGACCTCAGAACAGAAGGCCCATATCCCCATGGGGATGGAAACCTGGCAGGAGTGTCCTCACACCACTTAGCACGTATCAGAAAATGTTAGTACCCAGCAGTTAGGGCGTGACGCCAGAGGGCCCTCATCACCAAAGGGAGGAGGCTCCCAGTAGGCTCCAACTGCCTCCAGAGGGCCGACTTCACCAACGCAGCGTGTGCCAGCCAGGCAGAAGGGACATCAGAGCAGAGGGCCCACCTCAGAGAAATGTGAGGAACCAAAACAGGATCAGACTCTCACCAGAGGGCCCACATCACCCAGGGGATGGGAACCAGGCAGGAGAGTCCTCGCAACTGTGAGGCCACCTCAGCAAAATGTGAGGACCCCAGCACATGTGACCCCAAACAACGGGACACACATCACAAAGGGGCTAGAAGTGAGGCATGCAGGAGCAGACTCACAACAGAGGGCCCATAGAATAAAAAATGTGAGGAATCCAGCAGTAGGAAGCTCCCAGCAGGCGGCCCAGAGCAAGGAGACTAGGGGATCCAGGCCACAGTGAACTCACCACAGAGGGCCCACATAAAAAAACTGTGAGCAACCTATGCGTTGGGACTTCAGAGCAGAGG
>NW_020172927.1:4287-6068 GCF_003031525.2 Neophocaena asiaeorientalis asiaeorientalis
GAACCTGGCAGGAGTGTCATCACACAAGTGGGCGCACATCAGAAAATATGGGGAGCCCAGCCTTTGGGGACTGACGTCAGAGTGCCCTCATCACCAAGGGGAGGAGGCAACCAGCACGTTCCAACTACAACCAGATGGCACATGTGGCCAAGGTGAAGTGTGCCAGCCAGGCAGTAGTGACCTCAAAGCAGAGGGCCCATCTCCCGTAAGTGTGAGGAATCCAGCCAGGATCAGACTCTCACCAGAGGGCCCACATCACCAAGGGGTTGGGAACCAGGCAGGAGTGTCAGGACACACATCACCAAGGGGCTGCGAGTGAGGCTGGCAGGAGGAGGCTCAAAACTGAGGGCCCATAGAATAAAAAAGTTGAGGAATCCTGCAGTTGGAACCTCTCAGCAGGCGGCAAGGAGCAGTGAGGCTATGGGATCTCGGCCGCTGTGAACTCACAACAGAGGGCCCTCATCATGAAACCGTGAGCAACCCAGACATTGGGATCATAGAGCAGAAGGCCCATATTCCCCTGAAGTTGGGAACCTGGCAGGAGTGTTCACACACCACAGGGCACACGTCAGAAAAATTGGGGAGCCCAGGAGTTAGGGCCTGACACCAGAGGGCCCTCAATACCGAGGGGAGGTGACTCCCAGCAGGAAGCAACTGCCACCAGAGGGCCCTCAATACCGAGGGGAGGTGACTCCCAGCAGGAAGCAACTGCCAACTGAGGGGCCACGTCGCCATCGTGCCGTGCGCCAGGCAGGCAGGAGTGACCTCAGAGCAGAGGGCCTATGTCACAGAAGGGTGAGGAACCCAGCCAATAGCAGACTCTCACCAGAGGGCCCACATCACCAACGGGATCGGAACCAGGCAGGAGAGTACTCACACCAGTGTGGCCAAATCATAGAAAGGTGAGGAACCCGGAGCATGTGGCCTAAATCAGAGGACCCACATCTCCAAGGTGCTTGGAGTGAGGCAGGCAGGAGTAGCCTCACAACACAGAGCCCATAGAATAAAAAATGAGAGGAATCCAGCAGTTGGAACGACCCAGCAGGCGGCCCAGAGCACCAAGTCTATGTGATCCAGGCCGCAGTGAACTCACAGCAGAGGTCCCACATCATGAAACCGTGAGCAACCCAGACATTGGGACCTCAGAGCAGAAGGCCTACATCCCCATGGGGATGGGAACTTGGCAGGAGTGTCCTCGCACCACTTAGCACGTATCATAAAATGTGGGTACCCAGCAGTTATGGCCTGACGCCGGACGGCCCTCATGACCGAGGGGAGGAGGCTCCCAGCAGGTTCCAACTGCCACCAAAGGGCCGACGTCACACAGGTGGTGTGTGCCAGCTAAGCAGGAGTGACCTCAGAGCAGAGGGCCCACCTCACAGAAGGGTGAGGATCCCAACCAGGATAAGACTCACCAGAGGGCCCACATCACCAAGGGGCTGAGGACCAGGCAGGAGTGTTCTCACACCAGTGGGGCCACATCAGCGAAAGGTTAGGAATCCAGCACATGTGGGCTCAAACAAGGGGACACACATCACGAACGGGCTGGGAGTGAGGCATGTAGGAGGAGACTCACAACAGAGAGCCCAAAGAATTAAAAAGGTGTGGAATCCAGCAGTTGGAACCTCCCAGCAGGCGGCCCAGAGCACCGAGTCTATTAGATCCATACTGGAGTGAACTCACAGAAGAGGGCCCACATCATGAAACTGTGAGCAACCCAGCCGTTGGGACCTCAGAGCAGAAGGCACACATCCCCATGGGAACGGGAACCTGGCAGGAGT
>NW_020172928.1:0-757 GCF_003031525.2 Neophocaena asiaeorientalis asiaeorientalis
TCTCGTTTCAATATTTCTAGGCTGTGTGGTTTGAGTTTTTTCAGATTGTTGCGAATCTCCAAAAAATTTCGAATATATTGAATAAAATCCACCTTTAAGTGGACCCATGCAATTCAAGGTTCACCTGTATAAGGGGCTGGAAGAGAGGAGAGCGTCTCTACAAATTGGCAGATGATTACATGGGCTCTGTCCCACCTGTTTGACAGGTGAGAAAAGACATGGCTACCTGGCGAGCTCTCCCAGCCCATCGTTAGTGAACCAAACTGGGGTGCAAGGCCAGGTTGTGGTGAAGGAACGTGCAGCGTTTGTAAGGCATCCAACCTGGGGCCAAACAAGGAGGACGAGCAGCTTGTGCCCCAAAGACCCGGACCCCCTGCACCACCACCCCATCTTTTAGGGGAGGGTTTGTAAAGACTGTGCAGGGGAGGGTTGCAGGGTGTGTTGCCCTCAGTGTTCAGGATAGAAAAAAGATTCTCTAGTGAAGTTGTCACATGAATTTGTATCAGTTCCCTTCAGCTTCACTGTGCCTGACCAACTTTAATTAGGAGTCTGGGACTAACAAACCCCACAGGACCTACGGCGTATAAAGTAAACAAGGACCTACTGCATAGCCCATAGGACCTACGGTATATAAAACCCAGGGAACTACACTCAACACCTTGTAAGAGCCCGTAAGGGAAAAGAATTGAAAGAGCAGAGAGATATATATGGATACATGACTGAATCACTCTGCTGTACTCTTGAAACAACACTGTAA
>NW_020172929.1:0-178 GCF_003031525.2 Neophocaena asiaeorientalis asiaeorientalis
ATCTTGGAAATAGAATAGAGAAAATGCAAAAAACGTTTAACAACGACCTAGAAGAACTAAAGATGAAAGAAGCAATGATGAAAAATACAATAAATGAAATTAAAAATACTCTAGAAGAGATCAATAGCAGAATAACTGAGGTAGAAGAACGGATAAGTGACCTGGAAGATAGAATAGT
>NW_020172929.1:596-738 GCF_003031525.2 Neophocaena asiaeorientalis asiaeorientalis
TAATGAAGGAGAAAAACCTACAACCAAGTTTACTCTACCCAGCAAGGATCTCTTTCAGATTTGATGGAGAAATTAAAACCTTTACAAACAAGCACAATCTAAGAGAGTTCAGCACCACAAAACCACCTTTACAAAAAATGCT
>NW_020172930.1:0-239 GCF_003031525.2 Neophocaena asiaeorientalis asiaeorientalis
CTAGGTATCAATTACAGGAAAAAAACTGTAAAAAATACAAATGTATGGAGGCTAAACAAAATGCTAGTAAATAACCAAGAGATAACTCAAGAAATCAAAGAGGAAATCAAAAAATACCTAGAAACAAATGACAATGAAAACAGCACGACCCAAAACCTATGGGATGCAGCAAAAGCAGTTCTAAGACGGAAGTTTATAGCAATACAATCCTACCTCAAGAAAGAAGAAACATCTCAAAT
>NW_020172930.1:606-862 GCF_003031525.2 Neophocaena asiaeorientalis asiaeorientalis
CAAGACTGAACCAGGAAGAAATAGAAAATATGAACAGACCAATCACAAGCACTGAAATTGAAACTGTGATCAAAAATCTTCCAACAATCAAAATCCCAGGACCAGATGGATTCACAGATGAATCCTATCAAATATTGGCAGAAGAGCTAACACCTATCCTTCTCCAACTCTTCCAAAATACAGCAGAGGGAGGAACACTCCCAAACTCATTCTATGAGGCCACCATCACCCTGATACCAAAACCAGATAAAGATGT
>NW_020172930.1:946-1107 GCF_003031525.2 Neophocaena asiaeorientalis asiaeorientalis
TAAAAGGATCATACATCATGATCAAGTGGGGTTTATCCCAGGAATGCAAGGATTCTTCAGTATATGCAAATCAATCAATGTGACAGATCATATTAACAAACTGAAGTATAAAAACCATATGACAGGGCTTCCCTGCTGGCGCAGTGGTTGAGAGTCCGCCT
>NW_020172931.1:0-449 GCF_003031525.2 Neophocaena asiaeorientalis asiaeorientalis
TCATTGGCAAATATTTTCTCCCATTCTGAGGACTGTCTTTTCGTCTTTTTTATGGTTTCCTTTGCTGTGGAAAGGTTTTAAGTTTCATTAGGTCCCATTTGTTTATTTTTGTTTTTATTTCCATTTCTCTAGGAGGTGGGTCAAAAAGGATCTTGCTGTGATTTATGTCATAGAGTGTTCTGCCTATGTTTTCCTCTAAGAGTTTCATAAAAAAAAACTGGCCTTACATTTAGGTCTTTAATCCATTTTGAGCTTATTTTTGTGTATGGTGTTAGCGAGTGTTCTAATTTCATTCTTTTACATGTAGCTGTCCAGTTTTCCCAGCACCACTTATTGAAGAGGCTGTCTTTTCTCCACTGTATATTCTTGCCTCTTTTATCAAAGACAAGGTGACCATATGTACGTGGATTTACCTCTGGGCTTTCTATCCTGTTCCATTGATGTATATT
>NW_020172932.1:0-523 GCF_003031525.2 Neophocaena asiaeorientalis asiaeorientalis
CGCACTTTTTGGCGAACCAAGCAAGCGTGCAATGCAAATCCGGACTACAATGAAGTCTCACTTCTCCCCGGTCAAAAGGAGCATCTGAAAAAAGTGTAAAATCCAGAAAGGCAGGACAGGCCATGGAAAACAGCAAGCCTAGTTATGCTGATGAGCGGGATGTAAATTGCCAACAACCATGCTGAAGAAGTGTATGGTGTTTCCTGAAACATCTAAAAAACAAAGCTGCAGAACCTAGGGCACTTCCACTTATGCTCCTATAGCTTAGGGAAATTAAAATCAAAAAGACACAGCCACCCCAACATTTGGGACGGCTCTGTCTACAAGAACCTCGTCTACAGTACACGTTAAATATCCCAGAAAACGAAAAACGGATAAAGAAGTAGTGGTACTTCCGTACAAAGGAATATCACTCAGCAATGAAATCTATGTCATCAGGCCTATAGCAGCATAATGAGTGGATTCAGGTAGGATGATTTTAAATGAAGTAAGTCACAGAGAAAAAGAAATATCATAAGATATC
>NW_020172933.1:0-751 GCF_003031525.2 Neophocaena asiaeorientalis asiaeorientalis
AACACTAACCCATACTCTAACACGTACGCTCACCCTAATCCGTTGTCGTACACGAAACTGTGCCCTAATCCGTCCCCGGCCCCTAACCATAACCCTAACCCTAACCCTAACCCTAACCCTTACCCGAAGCCTTACACTAACCCGTCCCCTAATCCTAAACCGTACGCGAACACTAACCCATGCTTACCCTAAACCATTGTCGTACACTAACCTGTCCCCTAAACCGTCCCCGTCCCCTAACACTAACCCTACCCCTAACTCTAACCCCAACACTTACCCGAAACCTTACCCTAACCCGTCCCCTAATCCTAAACCATACGGTAACACTCACCCATACCCTAACACGTACGCACACCCTAAACCTTTGTCGTACCCTAACCTGTCCCCTAAACCATCCCCGTCCCCTAACCCTAATCCTAACACTAAACCTAACTCTATCCCTAACCATAACCCTTACCCGAAGCCTTACCCTAACCCGTCCCCTAATCCTACTCCGTACGTTAACACTAACCCGTACCGTAACACGTACGCTCACCCTAAACCGTTGTCGAAACCTAAAATGTCCCCTAAACCGTCCCCGTCCCTTAACCCTAACCCTAACCCTTACCCGAAGCCTTACCCTAACCCGTCCCCTAATCCTAACCCGTACGTTTACACTAACCCGTACCATAACACGTTCGCTCACCCTAAACCGTTGTCGAAACCTAAAATGTCCCCTAAACCGTCCCCGACCACTAAACCTAACCCTAAC
>NW_020172934.1:0-186035 GCF_003031525.2 Neophocaena asiaeorientalis asiaeorientalis
TTCCAAAGTCTACAAATACGAAATGTTGTTCATGACATGGAGAGAAGGAAATCCTAGTACACAGCTGGTGGGATTGTAAATTGGTACACCCACTATGAAAACAATATGGAGGCCCTGAAAAAAGCTAAAAGTAAAACTATCATATTAGCCAACAATTCCATGGCTTGGTATATGTCCAAAGAAAATGAAGACACCCATTTGACAAGATACATGCATCCCAGTGTTCATAGCAGCATTATTTACAATTGCCAACATACAGAAGCAAACTAAATGTTCATCAACAGATGAGTGGATAAAGATGTGGTATGTATACACAATGGACTATTACCCAGCCATTAAAAAGGATCAAATTCTGCCACTTGCAACAACGTGGATCAACCTAGAATATTTATACCTACTTAAATAAGTTAGAGAAAGGCAAATACTCTATGTTCTCACTTCTCTGTGGAATCTAAAAAATGCAAGAAAGGAATGTATATAACAAAATAGAAATAAACTCAAGAGAACAAATTAGTGGTTACTGGTGGGGCAAGCGAAGCGGGGAGGGAAAGACAGTAGTTTGTTTCTCTAAATCCAATACCCCTATGTATGAAATAAACAAACAAGGATATATAGTACAACACAGGGAAATACAGCCATTATTGTGTAATCACTTTAGTGGAGCATGATCTATAAAAAAATTAAATCCATAGGTTGTACCACTGAGACTAATGTAATATTGTAAATCAACTATACTTCAATTTAAATAATCCCTAGGGTGGCTGAATGGATTAAAGGAAGTTCAGTTATATACTGTGTACAAGAGATTCATGTTAACTTTAAATCCCTATATAGCATAAAATTGAATGATTGGAAAAAAGATACTCCATGAAAATGATACTTGCCTGACTAGTCTATTATCAGGCAAAAAAGACTTGAAGTCAAACCTCTCAAAGGAAAGAAGGTTATCATATAAAAAAAAGGGATTAATTCATCAAGAAATTATGACAATTATAAATACCAGCATTGGAGCCTCTCAACATATAAAGAAATTATTAACACACATGAAGAGGAAAATGTGCAGAAATAAAATAATGGTAAGAAACATCAATACCCAACTTTCAACACTGTACAGATCATCTGGACAGAATATCAATCAGGAAACACTGAACTTGAACACACACTTGATATCAAATGAACCTAACATACATCTACAGTATATTCCACTCAACAGCAGCAAACTTTCCATTGTTCTTAAGTACACATAGAACATTTCCTAGGGTAGATCCTATGTTAAGCCACAAAACAAGTCTTCAAAATCCAAGAATATTGAAATCATATCAAGTATCATTTCCAACCACAATGGTATGAAACTGAAATTCAGTATTAAAAAGAATAATTGAAAATTAAAGAACACTTAGAAATTGAACAATAAGCTCCTGAATAGCCAATGCATACAGGAATAAATCAAAAGGGAAATTTAAAAGAAATCTTAAAGCAAACAAAATTGGAAACACAAAGTAGCTAAATTTATGGAATACAGGAAAAACAATGCAATTCAAAGAGTTATGTTTACAGTAATGTAATAAAGGGATGTATTTTAGAAAAAATTCTTGAGAGAGGATCAAGGTGATGGAATAGGAAGATATTGAGCTCTCCTCCTGCCATGGACACACCCAAATTACAACAACTTACAGGGAAATTATCTCAGAGAATGACCTGGTGACTAGCAGGGAAAGTTTTCCACAACTAAAGATATAAGGAAGGAGAAACCACAAGGCAGGTAGGAGGACTGGAAACACAGTCTAATTGGAACCCACACATGGAGCAGTGACCCACAGCTGGAAGATATCACAATTGCATACGTCCTCCACAGGGAGGGAAGGGTCTGAGCCTGGCATCAGGCTGCTCAGCCCAGGGTTCCTGCACTGGAAGAAAGGAACACAGCAGGTCTGGCTTTGAAAACCTGCAGGGCTAAAATTTCAGGAAAGCTGGAGACTAAAGAAAACTGAGACTTTGCTCTCATCAGGCACACACAAATCTCATATGTTCTCAGTCCCTGTGCAGAGCCAATAGTGTGAAAGACACGTGTATCAGACCCACTTGCTAATCTCGGAGAGCTTCTTGGAAAGGCAAGAGGCAGCTGGGACTCCCGCTAGGAACTGTGACATTGGCAAAGCAACATTTTAGAGTCTTCCCTGGAGCTGATTAGAATCAGGGGCCTGCCCCATTTACCACCATGCCCATAGCACTCCTGCACCAGAGACCTCACAACCAGACACACTGGGGGCCTACCATGTCCGCCTGTGCACCTGGAGCACCACACAGCCACCCATAACGGAGGGCTGCCTTGGCTAACAGCACACCCACGGCAATCACATACAGGGGCTCACAGCCATTTAGGTCAGGGTCCAACACCGCCTACCAGCTTGGCTACAGCAGTTGGCCCTCCCATAAGAGAAAGGTGTGTGCAGCCCACACAGGGGACACCCCTGGAGCATGTGGCTCTGCTGGCCAGAGGACAATGTGCTGCTGGGCCCTATCAGTCATCTCCTATATAAGGCCACTTCTCTGAGACCCGGGAATGTAACAACCTGAACCTAATGAATAGAAATGCACAGAGAATTAGGAAACATAAGGAAATAGAGGAATATGTTACAAATGAAGTAACAAGACACGACATCAGAAAAAACTGAATAACACAGGGATAAGCATTCTACGCGATAAAAAAAGTGTTCACAGTAATGATTATAAAGACGCTCACCCACGTCAGGAGAAGAATAGATGGACACAGTGAGAATTTCAACGGAGTAATAACATGTCAAAAAGAACCAAACAGTGAACAATACAATAAAAGAGATTAAAACACACACACACACACACACACACAAACACACACACACGAGAGAAGTCACATTATATTCTATGATACGGAAGAACAGATCAGTGAAATGGAAAACAGAGTAGTGAAAATCACCCAAACTGAATAGCACAAAGAAAAATCAATTAAGACTATAGGTAAAGGGACCTCTGAGATAACATCAAGAATATTCACATGAGCATTACAGGGGTCCCAGAAAGAGGAGACGAGAGAAAGGGTCAGAGAACTTATTAGAGGATATAGTAACTGATAACTTTCCTAACCTGGGGAAGGAAACACACATCCAGGTCCAGGAAACACAGAGTCCCAAACCAGATGAAGACAAACAGGTCCACACCAAGACATATTATAAAGTGCCAAAAATTTAAGGTAAAGAGGGATCATAGAAGCAGTGAAATAAAAGCATCTAGTTATGTTCAAGGTATTCCCATAAGACTGTCAGCTGACTTTTCAGCTGACTTTGCAGACTGGGAAGGAATGACAGGATATATTCAATGGGCTAAAAGGAAAAAGCCTTCAACAAAAATACTCTACCAGCAAGATTATGATTCAGAATTGAAGGAGAGGGCCTCCCTGGTGGCACAGTGGTTGAGAATCCGCCTGCCAATGCAGGGGACACAGGTTCGAGCCCTGGTCTGGAAATATCCCACATGCCATGGAGCAACTACGCCCGTGAGCCACAACTACTTAGCCTGTGCTCTAGAGCCCATAAGCCGCAACTACTGAGTCTGTGAGCCACAACTACTGAAGCCCATGCACCTAGAGCCCATGCTCCACAACAAGAGGAGCCACCACAATGAGAAGCCCGCAAGCAGCAACAAAGACCCAACACAGCCATAAATAAATAAATTTATGAAAAAAGAAAAGAATTGAAGGGGAGATCCAGAGTTTCCCAGACTAGCAAAAGCTAAAAGAGTTCATCTCTAAGAAAGCAGGCTTATAAGCAATGTTGCAAGAATTTACTTAAGCTTAAAAGAAGTCTCACTAATTATTGATAGTAACCAGAAAACAAACAAAAGTAAAAATCTCACTGCAAAAAGTATGCATAGAGTAAGGGTAGTAGATCAAACACCTACTAAGCTTCTGTAAAGAATAAAAGACAATAGTAGTATGTTTTTTTAAACAGAGAGGGACCAAATAAATCAGAAATGAAAGGATGAAGTTACAAGACACCACAGAAATACAAAGTATCCTAAGAGATTACGACAATTATACACCAACAAATGGGACAACCTAAAAGAAGTGGATGAATTCCTAAAAACATAAATCTTCCAAGATTGAGTTAGCAATAAATAAAAAATCTAAACAGATCAATTACTGGCAATGCAATCCATCAATAATCAAAAAACTCCCCATAAATAAATGTCCAGGACCAGGTGGCTTTACTAATAAATTCTACCAAACATTTAAAGGACAGTTAACATCTATCCTTCTCAAGCTATTTCAAACAACTGATGAAGGAGTGCTTCCAAACTTATTTTCTGAGGCTAGCATCACCCATATATGAAAACCAGATAAACACACTACCAAAAAAGGTAAATTACAGGCCAATATCCCTGGTGAATATAGATGCAAAAAACCTCAACAAAATACTGGTAAACTGAATTCAGCAATACACTAAAAGAACCATACACCATGATCAAATGGATCACCTTAGCAATGCAGGAATGACTCAGTCTATGCAGATCAATTAAGTGACACACCAGATTACCAGAACAAAGCATAAAATCATATTATCATCTTCATATCTCCAGCAAAGGATTTGGCAAAATTTGACAAAATTCAACATTGAATTATGATAAAAACTCTCAACAAGGGGGGTATACAGGCAACATACCTTTTTATAATAAAGGACAGGGACTTCCGTGGCAGTCCAGTGGTTGGGAATTTGCGATTCCACTGCAGGTGGTGTGGGTTCAATTCCTGGTCTGGGAACTAGGGTCCCCCTTGCTGTGCGGTGGGGCCTGAATGAATGAATGAATAAATAAATATAAAGGGCATATATGACAAAAGCAGACCTAACATCATACTTAATGGTGAAAAGCTGAAAGCATCTCCTCTAAGAACAGGAACAAGATAAGGATGCCTACTCTCACCACTTTTATTCAACACAGGATTAATAGTTCTAGCCACAGCCGAAGACAAAAATAAAAATACAAAATAGGATCTAACTCATAAAGGAAGTAAAACTGTCACTCTTTGCAGATGACATGATAATATGTAGAGAAAACCCTACAGATCTCACCAACAAATTATTAGCATAAATAAACTCAGTAAATTTGAAGTATACACAATTTTTTTTATTTTTAATTAACTTTTTTGGAGTATGGTGGCTTTACAAATCCGTGGCAGTCCAGTGGTTGGGAATTTGCGATTCCACTGCAGGCGGTGGGGGTTCAATCCCTAGTCAGGGAACTAGGGTTCCCCATGCTGTGTGGTGCGGCCTGAATGAATGAATGAATAAATAAATATAAAGGGCATATATGACAAAAGCAGACCTAACATCATACTTAATGGTGAAAAGCTGAAAGCATCTCCTCTAAGAACAGGAACAAGATAAGGATGCCTACTCTCACCACTTTTATTCAACACAGGATTAATAGTTCTAGCCACAGCCGAAGACAAAAATAAAAATACAAAATAGGATCTAACTCATAAAGGAAGTAAAACTGTCACTCTTTGCAGATGACATGATAATATGTAGAGAAAACCCTACAGATCTCACCAACAAATTATTAGCATAAATAAACTCAGTAAATTTGAAGTATACACAATTTTTTTTATTTTTAATTAACTTTTTTGGAGTATGGTGGCTTTACAATGTTGTGTTAGTTTCTACTATGCAGCAAAGTGAAGCACCTATACGTATACATATATCCCCTTTTTTTGGATTTCCTTCCCATTTAGGTCACCACGGAGCACTGAGTAGAATTCCCTGTGCTGTACAGTAGGTTCTCATTAGTTATCTATTTTATACATAGTATCAATAGTGTTTATCTGTCAATCCCAATCTCCCAATTTCTCCCATCCCCCCTGTCCCCCCTTGGTGTCCATACGTTTGTTCTCTACATCTGTGTCTCTATTTCTGTTTTGCAAATTAGATCATCTATACCATTTTTCTAGATTCCACATATATGTGTTGATATATGATATTTGTTTTTCTCTTTCTGACTTACTTCACTCTGTATGACTCTCTCTAGGTCCATCTACGTGTCTACAAATAATCCAATTACATTCCTTTTTACAGTTGAGTAATACTCCATTGTATATATGTACCACGTCTTCTTTATCCATTACTCTGTTGATGGACATTTAAGTTGCTTCCATAACCTGGCTACTGTAAATAGTGTCATAGTGAACATTGTGGTACATGACTCTTTTGGAATTATGGTTTTCTCTGGGTATATGCCCAGTAGTGGGATTGCTGTATCATAACGTAGCTCTATTCTTAGTTTTTTAAGGAACCTCCATACTGTCCTCCATAGTGGCTGTATCAATTTACATTCCCACCAAGTGGGTTCCCTTTTGTGCAAGAGGGTTCCCTTTTCTGCACACCCTCTCCAGCATTTATTGTTTGTAGATTTTTTGATGATGGCCATTCTGAATGGTGTGAGGCAATACCTCATTGTAGTTTTGATTTGCATTTCCCTAATAATTAATGGTGTTGAGCAGCTTTTCATGTGCCTGTTGGCCATCTGTATGTCTTCTTTGGAAAAATGCCTATTTAGGTCTTCCACCCATTTTTTGATTGGGTTGTCTGTTTTTTTAATGTTGAGCTACATGAGCTGTTTCTATATTTTGGAGATTAATCCTTTGTCAATTGCTTCACTTGCCAATATTTTCTCCCATTGTGAGTGTTGTCTTTTCATCTTGTTTATGATTTCCTTTTCTGTGCAAAACTTTGAAGTTTAATTAGATCCCATTTGTTAATTTTTGTTTTTATTTTCATTGAAATATATGCAATTAATATACAGAAATGTTTTATTTTTCTCGGCCCTAATAACAAACTGTCAGAGCAATTAAGAAAAAAAATTACAAATGTACCAAAAATAATAAAATACCTGGGAATAAATTTAACCACAGAGGTGAAAGATTTATATATTAAAAATTATAAGACATCGATGAAGGAAGTTGAAGATAATGCAAACAAATGAAAATATATCCCATGCTCTTGGATCAGAAGAATTAATCTTTTTAAAATAGCCCTATTACTCAAAGTTACCTACAGATTTAAAGCAATCCCTATCAAAATATCCATGACATTGTTCACACACAGAACAAGATGATGCAAACAAATGAAAAGATATCACATGCTCTTGGATCAGAAGAATTAATCTTTTTAAAATAGCCCTATTACTCAAAGTTACCTACAGATTTAAAGCAATCCCTATCAAAATATCCATGACATTGTTCACACACAGAACAAATAATCCCCAAATAAATACAGAACCACAAAATACCCACACTGCCAAAGCAATCCTGAGAAAAAAAAGACCAAAGCTGGAGATAACATGCTCCCTGACTACAAAGCTACAATAATCACAAAAACAGACACATAGATCAAGGGAATAGAAATAGAAAATCACCCAAGCTGAATAGCATGAAGGATCTCACAAACTTATGGTGAATAAGGATCTCACACACTTATGGATCTCACACACTCATGGTGAATAAGTCTACCACCAAGGAGGCAAGAATATACAATGGAGAAAAGAAAGTTTCTTCAATAAGTGGTGTTGGGGAGAGTGGAGGGCTACATGTAAAATAAGGAATTTAGAACATTTCCTCACACCAGACACAAAATTCAAAATGGATTAAGGACCTAAAGGTAATACATCAAACCATAAAACTCCTAGGAGATAACATAGGCAGAACATTCTTTGACATAAATTGTAGCAATATTTTTTGGGATCTGGCCTCTAAGGCAAAAGAAATAAAAGCAAAAATAAACAAGTGGAAGCTAAATAGAGTTTAAGAGCTTTTGCACAGCCATGAAAACCATCAACAAAATCAAAATTCGAAGTGCAAAGTGTAAGAAAGCATTTGCAAATGATATGACTGACAAAAGGTTAATATCCAATATATATAAATGGTTCATACAACTCAATATCACACACACACAAAATAAACAAACAACACAATCAATAATGGTCAGGAGACATGAATAGACATCTTTCCAAAGAAGATACAGATGGCTAAAAGGCAGATGAAAAGATGCTCAACATCACTAATTATTAGAGAAGTTCAATTCAAAGCAACAATGAGATATCAACCTCCACCTGTCAAAATAGCTCTCATCAAAATGTCTACAAATACCAAATTCTGGAGAGCATGTGGAGAAAAGTGTACCCTTGTACACTGTGGGTAGGATTGTAAATTGTTGCAGGCACTATGGAAAATAGGATGGAGGTTTCTCAAAAAAAGTAAAAGTAGAACTACCATATGATACGTCAATAACTCTCCTGGGTACCTATCTAGGAAAAAAATGAAAACACTAATTCAAAAAGATACATAAACCCCAATGTGCATAACAGCACTACTGACAATGGCCAAGATATGAAAACAACTAATCTTTCCAAAGAAGATACAGATGGCTAAAAGGCAGATGAAAAGATGCTCAACATCACTAATTATTAGAGAAGTTCAATTCAAAGCAACAATGAGATATCAACCTCCACCTGTCAAAATAGCTCTCATCAAAATGTCTACAAATACCAAATTCTGGAGCGCATGTGGAGAAAAGTGTACCCTTGTACGCTGTGGGTAGGATTGTAAATTGTTGCAGGCACTATGGAAAATAGGATGGAGGTTTCTCAAAAAAGTAAAAGTAGAACTACCATATGATACGTCAATAACTCTCCTGGGTACCTATCTAGGACAAAAATGAAAACACTCATTCAAAAAGATACATAAACCCCAATGTGCATAACAGCACTACTGACAATGGCCAAGATATGAAAACAACTTAAATGCCCATGAACAGACAATGGATAAAAAGATACAATATATATGTACAGTGGAATATTACACAGCCATAAAAAGAATGAAATTCTGCCATTTGCAGCATCATGGATGGACCTTGAGAATATTATACTTAATGAAGTAAGTCAGAGAAAGACAAATACTGTGTGATATCATTTATATGTGGAATCTAATACAAACGAATGTATATGTAAAACAGAAACAGTCTCACGGATCTATAAACAAACTAGTGGTTAACATTGGGGACAGGTAAGGGGGGAGGGGCAAATTAGGGGTATGGGCTTAAGAGG
This sequence comes from Neophocaena asiaeorientalis asiaeorientalis, assembly GCF_003031525.2. Lineage (NCBI taxonomy): Eukaryota > Metazoa > Chordata > Mammalia > Artiodactyla > Phocoenidae > Neophocaena > Neophocaena asiaeorientalis. The sequence continues at coordinate 9,133 of NW_020172934.1, forward strand.
TACAAACTACTATGTATAAAATAGATAAGCAACAAAGATATATTGTATAGGACAGGGAATTATAGCCATTCTCTTGTAAAATCATTTAATCAAGTGTAATCTGTAAAAAATCTCAGGTCACCTGAAACTGATATAATATTGTCAATAAATTATAATTAAAAAAAATAAAAACAATTGGGTAGAGGATCTGAATACACATTTTGCCAAAAAAAAAGATGCTAAAAAACACATGGAAACATGCTCAACATCCCTAATCATCAGGAGGGAAATACAAATCAAAACCACAAGAAAGAGATCACCTTACAGGTGTCAGAATGGCTATCATCAAATTGACATTAATGAGTGTTGCTGAGGATGTGGAGAAAAGAGCACTCACCTGCACTGCTGCTAAGAATGTAAGTCAGTGCAGCCAACTATTGAAAACATTACGGAGGGTTCTGAAAACATAAAAAATAAAACTACCATATGAGTTAGCAATTCTACGTTTGGTTATTTATCCAGAGAAAAAAAGCAAAAAACTAATTTAAAGAGATACATGCACCCCTGTGTTAATTGCAACATAACTTACAATAGGCAATATATGGTAGAAACCTAAATGTTCAAAGATAGACAAATGGATAAGTGATATATATATATATACACACACACACACACGTATACACATACATACATATGAATATACACAATGCACATACACATATACACACATCCATATATACATATGTATACATGTATGTATACATATATGTAGATATATTCATATACATATATATGTATATATGTGTATACAAATGTACATATACAGTTATGTATTAGCCATAAAAAGATAAAATCTTGCCATTTTTGACAACATGGATGGACCTAGAGAGTATTATGCTCAGTGAAGTCACACAGACAAAGACAAATTCTACATTATCTCACTTATATGTGTAATCTAAAAACAAAACAGACACAACAAAACAAATCATACAGGCACAGTGAACAAATTGGTGGTTGCAAAAGGGGAGGGGAGTGGGTCTTGGACAAGACAGGTGAAAGGGTATAAGAAGTACAAAATTCCAGTTATATGATAAAAATTGACAAGAATTTAATATACAGAATAAAGAATATGGTTCATGATATTGCAGTAACTGTGGATGGGGACAGATGCTTACTAGACTCATCAAGGTGATCATTTTATAATATACTTAAATGCTGAATCATTATGCTGTACATCTGAAACTAATGTGATATTATAAGCCAACTATTCTTCAATCAAAAAAAAACAAAAGAAAGAAAGAAAAAGAATGTATGCCCTGACAGCATTTCACCTGAGCCATTTCTGGGAGTGTGTTTGTAATGAACAGCCTTGAGGAATGAGCTAATGTCTCTCCCTCCGACAAACAGGAACCTGCTAACCTCTCATTTTAAAAGCAGTGGAGTCCTCAAACTCAGTGTTCCTCAGTGTAACACAGCCTATTACATGCATAGCACTCCACTGGATCCCTCTCTGTCATCCCAGTGGGAACCTGGGTGTGGGGAAGGAGAACCAATACAATATCGTGCTCATGCTTGCTGTACCATAATAAAACCTTTTGTTTCTGAAAAACCACTCAATTAAAGAACCTAACTTTACAACTAAAGGAAACAGGAAAAGAACAAACTAAGCCCAATATTAGCAGAATGAAATAAATAATAAGGATTAGAGCAGTTATAAATGTAATGGAAGGATGTACTGTCTAGCACGGGGAACTCTATTCAATACTCTGTAGTGATCTATTGGGAAAAGAATCTAAAAAAGAGTGGATATATGTATAACTGATTCACTTTACTGAGCACAATATTGTACATCAACTATACTCCAATAAAAATTAAAAATAAAGTAATAGAGACTAAGACAACAGTAGAAGGATAAATAATATTGGAGGTTTTTTTTGAAAAGATAAACAAAATTGACAAACTGTTAGCAAGACTAAGAAAAAGAGAGGTTGAATGATGAATGAATGAATAAATAAACACACACACACATGCATATAAAGGCATTACAGTGATGCCACAGAGATACAAATGACAATCAGAGACTACTATTGACAATCATATGCAAACAACTTGGATTACTTAGACAAAAAAGGACAAACTCATAAAAACATACAACCTACCAAGAAATAGAACATCTGAACAGACCAGTAATGAGTAAAGAGAATGAAACAGTATTGAGAAACCTCTCAATAAATAAAATCCCAGGACCAGATGGTTTTTCTCATGAATTATGCCAAATATTTAGAGAGAAATTAAAGCCAAGACTACTCAAATACTTCCAAAAATTTAAAGAGGAGGGAATGCTTTCAACCCATCTTATGAGGCATTACCCCAGACAAGGGTAATGCCAAAACCAGACAAGGGGTCTTCCCTGGTGGCGCAGTGGTTAAGAATCCTCCTGCCAATGCAGGGGGCACGGGTTCGATCCCTGGTCCGGGAAGATCCCACATGCCGTGGTGCCACTAAGCCTGTGCACCACAACTACTAAGCCCTCACACCTATAGCCTGTGCTCCACAACAAGAGAAGCCACCATGATGAGGAGCCCACGCACCGCAATGAAGAACAGCCCCCACTCGCCGCAAGTGGAGAAAAGCCCGCGTGCAGCAACAAAGACCGAACACAGCTAAAAATAAATAAATAAATGATAAATTAATTTTTAAAAACAGACAAGGGCACAATAAGAAAAGTACATATCAACATTCCTGAATAACATAAATGAAATACACTCAAAATACTGGCAAACTAAATTCAGCAGCACACTGAAGGGATTCATTCACCATGATTAAGTGGGATTTATACCTGGATGCAAGGATGGCACAATGTATGCAAATCAATAAATGTGATAGACTACATTATGAGAATAAAGGGAAAATATCATATTAATAGATACATAAAATTATTTGACAAAATCCAACTTCCTTTCATGATAAAGATTGTTAAGAAATTAGCTATAGAAGGAATATACCTCAACACATTAAAAGTCATATGACAGGCCCAAAGCTAACAGTCCCAAAAGTGTTTCTCCTAAGTTTCAGCCAAGACAAGGTTACAATTCTTGCCCCTTCTTTTCAATATAGTACAGGAATTCGTAACCAGAGCAAGTAGGCAAGAAAAATGAATAAAATAAATCCAAATCATAAAGGTAAACCTAAATTTTCTGTTTGCAGATGACATGTTTTTATATCTACAAAAACCTAAAAATGCCTCTTCGAAAAAACTGTTCAAACTAATAAATAAATGGAGTAAGAAGCATGACACAAAGTCAACATATAAAAATCACTTGTGGTTCTGTTTACTAACAACAGAAACTATCAGAAAAGGTTAAAAAATGTCCCATTTACAATAGCACACAAAAGAATAAAATATTTAGGAATAAAGTTAACCAAGAATGTAAAAGAGCCGTACACTGCAAACTATAAAATATTGATAAAAGAATTTGAAGAAGACACAAATAAATGGAATGATCGCCCATACTACTAGATTGAATAAATGAACATTGCTAAAAATGTCCATACTATCCAAAGCAATCTATAGAGTCCATGCAATCCATGTCAAAATCCGAAGGCAGTTTCCCAGAAAATAGAAAAAGAAATATTAAAATTCATATGGAAACATAAAAGGCTCCAAATGTCCAAAGCAATCTTGAGCACAAAGAGCAAAGCTGAAGGCATCACTCTTCATAATTTCAAACTATACTACAAAGCATAGTAATCAAAGCAGTATGGTCACAGTACAAAAACAGACATATAGAACAATGGAATGAAATAGACCTCAGAAATAAATCCACATATTTACAATCAATTGATCTTTGACAAAAGTGACAGGAATATATAATGAGAAAAGGATCTTCTCTTCAGTAAATTCACGGGAAACTGAATATTCACAAGCATAAGGAATAAATTAGACTTGTATCTCACACCGTATACAAAAATTAATTCAAACTGGTTTAGAGAATTAAATAAAAGATCAGAAACTGTAAAGTTACTAGAAGAAGATATGGTGGGGGACTTCTTGACGTGCTATGGGCAATGTATTTTTAGATGTGACAACAAAAGCACAGGCAGCAAAAGCAAAAAATAAATGAAAAAAAGAATTAAAAATAGATTGCATTAAACTATAAAGCTTTGAACAGCAAAGGAAACAATTTACAGAGAGCAGAGTGTATCTACAAAATGTGAAAAATATTTGAAAAACCACTCATATGTATAATATGCTCAAACAACTGAGTAGAAAAAACACAACAAATAACATTATTTTTCTTTCAGGGACACTTTTCCTTGCTTTAATATATTTTGTCTTTTGCTGCTTTTGAAGCGAGCTCTCAATTACAAAATATCAAACTACACTAGAAAACGCCAGCCACTGGCACAGGATGGAGAAGCCCACAAGTAAGGACAGACAGCAGCAGGTGGCAAGAGGCGGGAAGTGATTGAAGCCGTGGTTACAAATGCTCAAGTGTTGGATAGCTAAAACTATCCAAAAGGTTGTGCCCTAATAGCACAGGTCAGACCCGTTACTACCATGGCAGGTGGCCTCGGTGTGTTTGGGTTCAGATTCCACACAGCAGTACAATTTCTTCCAGTTAAAAGTTCTTGGATTGCACCAATCACAGGATGGCCTGAGGGCACCAGACCAGTCTATTAGTTTTTCAAAACGCTGTCATAGACCTGATAGATGTACAAGGAGGCTTCAGGAGCTAGCTCTACACTTTGGCGACAGTGTGTAATTGGGGTTTTCTGGCTGGCTATGGAGCTTGGCCAAAACCCAAATGCCATTAGTCAGTCAGGGATTGGTACAGAATACCCTGCCCTTCCACACTCCTCTTGGCAATAGTATAAACGTTGTTGTTTTGCAACTTGCTGGAAACAGTGTCAGCATTTAAATGACTTTCCTTAATCTGAAACTGAAGTTCATTTCATCGGGAATATCCTTCCATGTTGCAAGGAAGACCTGGCGCTTCATTTTGCCATCTTCTACAAAAAGTACGTTGAGTGGGATGAGGCAGCTGAAGTAGAAGATATCATGATTGTTTTTCACAGCCACCTGCAGGTTGTTCAGAGGTTCCATCTTCATGACTGGGTCCAAGGTGTGGAGACGCAGGGAGACATCAATGCTCTGGTTTGGCATCAGTGGTGTAGGAATGGCCAGAGGACTGCTGTGGATGACACCAAAGCTATTCTTGTTAAACTGAATTGCCAAGTCTGTCATGTGCTACAGAGCTTTCTTCATGAAGTTCATTTCCATATAGATGTGCCCTTGGAGGTGAGTAAATGTTCCTGAAATCTCCAAGACTTTAGCCTTTACTTCAGGCAGCCAGACAGCTTTAGGAGCCCTATATCCACCAGGTTTCATGACTATCCCCATAGAGAGTTCAAGTTGGTCATTCAGACCACTGCTGACCACAGCAGGAGTAGATGAAGGAGCAAAGGTTGCAGGCACTGATGGTGGGGTGAAGGACTGTCCCATCAGACTATGTAGCCCTCCCCACAAGAGGTCCATCTTTTTGAATTATACTTTTGTCTGGATATAAGCCCAGGAGAGGGGTTGCTGGATCCTATGGCCACTCTGTTTTTATTTTTTTGAGGAACCTCCATACTGTTTTCTATAATGGCTGCACCAATTTACATTCCCACCAACAGTGTAGAAGCATTCCCTTTTCTCCATCCTCTCTCCATAATTTATTTGTAGAATTTTAAATAATGGCCATTCTGACTGGTTTAAGGTGATACCTCACTGTAGTTTTGATTTGCATTTCTCTAATAATTAGCAATGGTGAGTATCTTTTCATGTGCCTATTGGCCACCTGTATGTCTTCTTTGGAGAAATGTCTATTTCAGTCTTCTGCCCATTTTTTGATTGGGTTGTTTTTTTTTGTGATTCAGTTGTATGAGCTGTTTGTATATTTTGGAAATTAAGCCCTTGTAGGTTGCATCATTTGCAAATAGTTGCTCCCATTCCACAGGTTGTCTTTCCATTTTCTTTACAGTTTCCTTAGCTGTGGAAAAGCTTGTAAGTTTGTATAGGTCCCATATGTTTATTTTTGCTTTTATTTCCATTGCCTTGGGAGAATGATCTACAGAAATACTGGTACAACTTATGTCAGAGAATGTTTTGCCTATGTTCTCTTCTAAAAGTTTTATGGTGTCATGTGTTATATTTAACTGTTTCAGCCATTTTGAGTTTATTTTTGTGCATAGTGTGAGGGTGTGTTCTAACTTCAATGGTTTACCTGTGGCTGTCCAACATTCCCAACACAATGTGCTGAAGAAACTCTCTTTTTTCCATTGTATATTCTTGCCTCCTTTGTCAAAGATTAATTGACCATTGGTGTGTGGGTTTTTTTCTGGGCTCCCTAGTCTGTTTCATCGACCCATATGTCTGTTTCTGTGCCAGTACCATGCCGTTTTGATTACTGTCACTTTGTAGTATTCTCTGAAGTCTGGAAGCATTATGTCTCCTGCTTTGTTCTTTTTCCTCACGACTGCTTTAGCAATTCTGGGTTGTTTATGGTTCCATATAAATTTTAGGATTCTTTGTTCTAGTTCTGTGAAAAATATCATGAGTAATTTGACAGGGTTGTCATTAAATCTGTAGATTGCTTTGGGTCCAATGGCCATTTTAATAATATTTCTTCCAATCCAAGGGCATAGGATATCTTTCCATATCTTTGAATCCTCTTCACTTTCCTTTATTAATGTTTTATAGTTCTCAGCTTATAAGTCTCTCACAACCTTGGTCAGGTTTATTCACAAGTATTTTATTTTTTTGGATGCAATTTTGAAAGGGATATTTTTTCCATTCCCTTTCTGCTATTTCATTGTTAATATAAAGACATGCAACCGATTTCTGTATTTTAATCTTGTATCCTTCTACCTTGCTGAATCTGTTTATCAGTTCTAGTAGTTTGTGTGTAGAGTCTTTAGGTTCTATATATTGTATCATGTCATCTGCCTATAATGAACATTTTACCTCTTCCCTTCCAACTTGGATACATTTTCTTTCTTTTTCTTGTCTGATTGCCGTGGCTAGACTTCCAGTATTATGTTGAATAGAAGTGGTGAGACTGGGCATCCTTGTCTTGTTTCAGATTTTAGTGAGAAGGCTAAGTGCTTTTCACCATTAAGTATCATATTAGCTGTGGGTTTGTCATAAATAGCTTTTAGTATGTTGAGATATGTCCCCTCTATACCCACTTTCATAAGAGTTGTTATCATGAATTGGTGTTGAAATTTATCAAATGGTTTTTCTGAATCTATTGAGATGATCATGTCATTTCTGTCTTTTTTGTTGTTGATGTGGTGTATCACACATGGATTGATGTGCATATGTTGAAAGATCCTTGTGACCCTAGGATAATTCAGCACGTTCATGGTGTATGATCTTTTTTATGCATTGTTTGGTTCGGTTTGACAACATTCTGTTGAGAATTTTAGGTTCTATATTCATCAAAGGTATTGGCCTGTCATTTTCTTTTTTGGTGGTGTCTTTGTCTGGTTTGGGTATCAGGATGATAGTGGCTTCATAGAATGTCTTTGGGAGGCTTCCTTTCTCTTCGATCTTTTGGAAGACTATCATAAGGAGTATGTGGTGACCAGAGCTTGCATTGGATGTTGAATAGGGCCTCCTCGTTGCTCTGTGGTTGACACAGCCCTGTCGGGGGCAGGGTCTGCTCCCTAGTTGTTGGAATAGAAGCCCCCAGGTCTGTTTCTATGCTGGATTAGAGAGCATAATTAGGTAGGCTGGATTGGAGCACTCCCAATGGGAGGGGAGTCACTGAGCATTCCTCTGCCGGAGCTGTCCACCAGGAAGTGTGCTCTGTGGTGTCACCTGTCACCCATGGTGCGGGCTCACAAAGTACTCTGTTGTTGGCACTGCTCTCAGCCCCACCTCAACTGTGGGAATGCAGGCAATCAGCCCTGGTGTCCCTTAGGCACAGTGTTCACAAAGCCACCAGCGCAAATCCGTAGGTGCTAATCCACTGATGTCTGGTGCCAGGACCAGAGTGTCCCACACGTGGACCCACTGTGGGAGCTATGGAAGCAGACTAAACCCCAGCCCGGCCCAGCCTCCTTGTGCCCGTGCCCATGAAGCCCACAGCTGCTAATGCTGGAACCGTCCCAGACACGGGAATGCCCATTGTCCACTCGGATGTCCCACAGGCACTGAGTTTATAAAGCCAGGCACAGTGCCATAAATCTGCAAATTGCAGAGCCATGGGGAGAGGGCTCCAGTATCAGCCTTGCTTCCTAAGTCAGGCAGTACCTTGGGATCCACTCTGATTTCAACCCCACCTCCACATGTGAGCAACTTGCTGGTGCTTGTGTGCTCCCAGAGGTCATCGTAGAGGTGGCACCAAGAAAGAGGCTGCTATGGTGGCCTTCCCCTCCCTTCAGCTGCCCTTCAACAATGATGTTTTGCTTCTATGGCCAGCCTGGTCTTCTTCTGCATACACCCCAGGTTGGGCACTTACCACACTCCAGCCTCTTCGGGCTGTCTGCATGCAGCCAAACCCAGTCCAATCCCCTGGTCTGTCCTCTGAAGCCCAAGTTTCAGCACCCAAAACCCACACATACCAGCAGGCACAAGTCTTGGGCTGAGGACTGCAGTGAGCTAGTACAGATCCTCTGTGCGTGTCTCTGTTTTGTCTGCTGCAAACTGACTGCTGCGCTCTCCTCAAAACCTCTGCAGCTCCGTTTCTGTCCCAGCTCACGTCCCCACTGGTGAAGGGGGTTCCCAGGGTGAGGGAAACTGTCCTCTTACACAGCTCCCCAGCAGGAGGGAGCTTCTTCTTCTTCTTCTTTTTTCTTTCATCCTGTCTCATTACGTGGAGATCTTTCTTGCATCTCTGGGTGTCTGAGATATTGTGCTGGCATTCAGTAGGTATTCTGTGAGGATTGTTCCACACGTATGTATTTTTGATGTATTTGTGAGAGGAGGCGAATTCCACATACTTCTGTTCTGCCATCTTGACTCAACCTCTATATAATTTGTTTGCTTTTTTTCTTCTACTTCGGGAAATCAAATTACCAGTGCCTGAAGGAGACTGACCAGAGGCCCAAGGACACAGGAAATATCAAGGTCATTACACAAACATCAGCCCCACAGACCCCTAAAGCCCAGATCCTGAAGAAGCAAAAGAGGAGATAAACTGCCTCAAAAGGGACAGTAGTCATGTATACTCCCTGCAAGTGTACATCAAAGGGCTTGTTTCCACAGATGATGACAAGAGATGCTACAACGATTCTTTAAGTTTTCAATATAATGGAAAATAAACCGATTATATTGGCATTGTAATTTATTTTCCCCGACCATCATTGAGGTTGGGTGCCTCTTCATATGTAAAATGATTGTTTTTGTTTCTTTTTCAGTGAGATTTAATTTCATAGGTTCCAAATATTTTTATTTGGTTTCTTCTATTTTTTCTCTTTACTGAGAGGTAATTTGAATATACTGTATATTTGTGGTGTCTTCTCACACAGCATCCTTCCAAACCAATTACTGTCCACACAGTCACTAAGAAATTTGTCAAGAACTTGTTGTCACAGGTCATCCACCACTCAAGACACTTGATATGAGGGCCATCTGCTGTGCACAGCCTTACATCAAGAGCTCTGTACTGAGCTCTTTGCTCTCAACTTGTGGACCAGATAAAGGACAGGATGAGGATATCATTATTCCCTCACCTGCTGCACTCAAGCACATTGGTCACTGCACAAAGGTCATTGCCAAGCTGACAGACAACAGGCCTCGGATCTTCTCCTATGGTTTTCCCTAGTTTGCCACCAAGACATTTGATCTGGACCATGTCACCATCACCTTACCCAGAGAAGTTTTTTTTTTCTAAAATGAACCTGAAATACTGTATTTTTCTCCTTTTGTGTCCCGGGAGACACAGCTCTAGTTTTCTAAGTCATAAGAAAAAGTTATAAATATGACGTTTGGGGCAAGAGATAGAAAATCAACATTTTGGGGCTTCTCTACACCACCACCCTGCAAGTCACATGATCGGGCTTTAAATCCATCAGCTGACCCTTGTACCTCACTGAACAGCTTTAAATCAGCTCCATACCCTTTAATTTACCTGATCCTGTATGAACTCAGAATCTGCCCCTGAAACCTGCACCTTCAAAAGTCAGGAGCTTCACGTTGATCCCAGCACTGAACATAGCTCTGGGCATACAGGCTGTGATCACTGATGGTGCAACAGATAAGTAAATGAGACCCTTCTGCTGAGGTCAGGGGTGTGTAGACAGAAGGAAGAGGCTCGGATCTAAAGGGAAGAAAGAAGTTTGGGGAGAACTCTGGAGAGCCTGGGCACAGGGTGGAGTACAGGCAGCCATCAAAAATATCACTGGTTTTATATGCTCCATATTCACAACAGCCTGCCCTGTTTTCCAGGTTCAAACACTCACACAGGCCTGTAGCATGTAACCTGTCAGCCCAAGATTCAAACAAGATATTTCTGGGTCCAGAATCCTACCTTTGGTGAAAACAAAGGCAGTCATAGTGCAGAGAGCATTCCACAGTGTCTGGCCACTGTGCCATCTGACCAGGCTGTAAGTTCACAATCAGATATTGATGGCAGACATATGTCCCCTCTGTGAAGGGACCCAGTTTGGGCCAGAAAGTCAGAGGTGTCTGGTGCATCTAATCCTGTATCCACCAAGTGCGCAGCAGATTGATGGAAAGGGGTGAAAAGTATATTTTCTCTCAATTCATGTTAGTTTATCAAAAGAATAGAGTTTTGTCTTAGTTAAGCAGAATACTTTTAAATAGCGTAGACAGCTCAAAACTGCTGTTTAGGGAACTGAAAACCAAGTCAGCCATGAACAGTGCTTTAAAATCCTTGGAAATCAGTCAGAGGTGAGGATTTGGTTTGGCATAGTGTTGAATGCAGGAGTAAAGAAGCAGAGACATCACCTCCCCAAAGGCACTGAAATCCCATGGCACCAATGGATCAGCTGCAGGGGCAAGGGTTTTGGGTGGAGGGCATTTCTCTCAAGATCTCCCAGGGCACTCACCCTTCCCTATGCCACCCCACTACTACATTCACTTTTCCTTTCTCAATTTCTGGAACCCCTGGGGCAGCACTTCTTAAGCTTGAGCCCCCAGGGACCACCTCTGCAGTTCAGATTTTTCATGGATCTTTACAAAGTCTCGACTGGAAGCCAGGTGGCAAGGCCCCCGGGTGTGCGGCTGGACCAGGAGTGCAGGGGAGAACCGGAGCATTAAAGCACAACGAATGATGAGAAAGAAAAATGAAGGAAACAATCCTATTTACCATCACATCAAAAGAAATAAATACCTAGGAACAAACCTACCTGAGGAGACAAAAGAACCATACTCAGAACACTATAAGATGCTGATTAAAGAAATTAAAAATGACACAAACAGGTGGAGTGATACACTATATTCTTGGACTGAAAGAATTAATATTGTTAAAATGATCATGTAACTGAAGACAATCCACAGGTTAAATGCAATCCCTATCAAATGACCAATGGCATATTTCACAGAACTAGAACAAAAACAATTTAAGTTTGTATGAAAACACAAAGACCCCTAGTAGCCACACTAACCTTAAGAAAGGAAAATGGAGCTGGAGGTATCAGACTTCCTGCCTTCTAGGCATAACAAAGTTACAGTCCTGAAGACAACAGGGTACTGGCACAAAGCAGAAATATAGATCAATGAGCAGGAAAGAAAGCCCAGAAGTAAACCCAATCACCTATGGTCAATTAATCTATCACAACAGAGGCAAGAATATACAATGGAGAAAAGACAGCCTCTTCAATAAGTGGTGCTGGGAAAAATGGAGAGCTGCATGTAAAAGAATGAAATTAGAACACTCCCTAACACCATACACAAAAAGAAACTCAAAATGCATTAAAGACCTAAACATAAAGCCAGACATTATAAAACTCTTAGAGGAAAACATAGGCAGAACACTCTATGACATAAATCACAGCAAGATCCCTTTTGACCCACCTCCTAGAGAAATGGAAATAAAAACAAAAATACAAATGGGACCTAATGAAACTTAAAACCTTTGGCACAGCAAAGGAAACCATAAACAAAATGAAAAGACAACTCTCAGAATGGGAGAATATATTTGCAAACGAAGCAACTGACAAAGCATTAATCTCCAATATATAAAAGCAGCTCATGCAGCTCAAATCACACACAACGCAATCCAAAAATGGACAGAAGACCTGGATAGACATTTCTCCAAAGAGGATATACAGATTGCCAACAAACACATGAAAGGATGCTCAACATCACTAATCATTAGAGAAATGCAAATCAAAACTACAATGAGGTATCACCTCACACCAGTCAGAATGGCCATCATCAAAAAATCTACAAACAATAAATGCTGGAAAGGGTGTGGAGAAAAGGCAACCCTTTTGCACTGTTGGTGGGAATGTAAATTGATACAGCCTCTATGGAGAACAGTAAGGAGGTTCCTTAGAAAACTAAAAATAGAACTACCATGGGACCCAGCAATCCCACTACTGGGTATATACCCTGAGAAAACCGTAATTCAAAAAGAGTCATGTACTACCATGTTCATTGCAGCACTATTTACAATAGCAAGGACATGGAAGCAACCTAAGTACCCATTGACAGATGAATGGATAAAGAAGATGTGGCACATATATACAATGGACTATTACTCAGCCATAGAAAGAAGCGAAATTGAGTTATTTGTAGTGAGGTGGATGGACCTAGCGTCTGTCCTACAGAGTGAAGTAAGTCAGAAAGAGAAAAACCAATACTGTATGGTGAGACATATATATGGAATCTAAAAACAAAAAAAAAGGTTCTGATGAACCTAGGGGCAAGACAGGAATAAAGACACAGACATACAGAATGGACTTGAGCACAAGGGGTGGGGGAAGGGTAACCTGAGACAAAGTGAGAGAGTAGCACTGACATGTATACACTAGCAAATGTAAAATAGTTAGCTAGTGGGAAGCAGCCGCATAGCACAGGAGATCAGCTTGGTGCTTTGTGACCACCTAGATGGGTGGGATAGGGAGGGTGGGAGGGGGATGCACGAGGGAGGTGATATGGGGATATATGTATAAGTACAGCTGATTCACCTCATTATACAGCAGAAACTAACACAACATTGTAAAGCAATTATGGTCCAATAAAGATGTTAAAAAATAATTAATTAATTAAAAAAAAGAAACAAAGGATACATGCACCCCAATGTTCACTGCAGCACTATTTACAATAGCCAAGACATCGAAGCAATGTGAATGTCCATTGACAGAAAAATGGACAAAGAAGATGCGGTACACTACTCAGACATAAGAAAATGAAATAATGCCACTTGCAGCAACATGGATTGACCTAGAGATAAACATACTATGTAAAGTAAGTCAGACAGAGAATGACAAATACCATATGATATCACTGGTATGTTGAACCTAAAAAAAATGATACACATGAACTTATTTACAAAATAGAAACCAACTCACAGATAAAGAAAACAAAGTTATGGTTATCAATGGGGAAAGGTGGGGGGGAGGAATATAGTATACTAACTATACTTCAATAAAAAATATAAACAATAAATTGCATTAAAAAGTTATATGAGTGCAAGGATAGCTTGGAAAAGGAGTAATTTTTCACTGCAGAAGATTTGCTTTAACGTTATATTTTAACTGGTGATCTCTGTTGTAATGCACCATGTTTCAGAATGTTATTGATAATTTGTTAATTAACTCTCAATTATTTTTTTTAAGTATAATACACTCCACGATTGACTGTTTCACCAGGCTGTACGCATCGCTCGAGAATTCATTCATTTTTCATAACCAAAGTTTTATACCATTTGAACAGCATCCCCCGTATCCCCCACTGAAACTTCCTGACAATCGAAATTCTGGTCTATACGTTACACCAAGTGGACTTAACAGGCATATATAGAACATTTCACACAACAACCTGTTCTCATGGAACATACTCCAGGATAGGTCATATCATAAAACACAAATATGTCTTAGTAAATTTAAGAAGATCAAAATCATATCAACTGTCTGGACACAATGATATAGAACTAGAAATCAACAAGAGTCTATGTGGAAAATCTACAAAAATGTGGATACTAAACAGTACACTTCCGAAAAATCAATGGGTCAAAAAAGAAATCAAAAGTGAATTAAGGGCTTCCCTGGTGGCGCAGTGGTTGAGAGTCTGCCTGCCAACGCAGGGGACACGGGTTCGTGCCCCGGTCCGGGAAGATCCCACATGCCGCAGAGCAGCTGGGCCTGTGAGCCATAGCCGCTGAGCCTGCACGTCCGGAGCCTGTGCTCCGCAACGAGAGAGGCCACAACAGTGAGAGGCCCGTGTACCGCAAAAAAAAAAAAAAAGTGAATTTAAAGGACTTCCATGGTGGCGCGTTGCTTAAGAATCTGCCTGCCAATGCTGCGGACACAGGTTCGAGCCCTGGTCCGGGAAGATCCCACATGATGCGGAGCAGCTAAGCCCATGCGCCACAACTACTGAAGTCCACGTGCCTAGAGCCCATGCTCCACAACAAGAGAAGCCACTGCCATGAGAAGCCCGCGCACTGCAATGAAGAGTAGCCCCTGCTCACGACAACTAGAGAAAGCCTGTATGCAGCAACAAAGACCAAACACAGCCAAAATTAAATAAATAAAATAATTTTTTTAAAAAGTGAATTAAAAAAAAACCCTCGAAAGAAATGAAAATGGAAACACAATCTACTGAAAACTATGGGATGCTGCAAAAGCAGTTCAGAGAGGAAAGTTTACAGCCATAAGTGCATATGACAAGATATTAGAAAGCACCTAAATAATCTAACTCTACACTTCAAGGAAGTAGAAACAGAAGAAATGTATCCCAAAGTTAGCAGAGGGAGGGATGCAATAAAGACTAGAGTGGAGGGGCTTCCCTGGTGGCGCAGTGGTTGAGAATCTGCCTGCTAATGCAGGGGACACGGGTTCGCGCCCAGGTCTGGGAGGATCCCACATGCCGCGGAGCAACTAGGCCCATGAGCCACAACTACTGAGCCTGAACGTCTGGAGCCTGTGCTCCGCAACAAGAGAGGCCGCCATAGTGAAAGGCCTGCGTACTGCGATGAAGAGTGGCCCCCGCTTGCCACAACTAGAGAAAGCCCTCGCACAGAAACAAAGATGCAACACAGCAAAAATAAATTAATTAATAAACTCCTACCCCAACATCTTAAAAAAAAAGACTAGACTGGAAATAAATAAAATAGATAAAAGAAAATCAATAGAAAGGATCAATGAAATAAAAGCTGGATTTTCAAAACCATAAAATGCACAAACTTTCAGCTAGGTTAGGCAAAAAGAGAGAAGACAAAATCAGAAATGAAAGAGGAGACATTACCACTGATACGACAGAAATACAGGATCATAAGAGACTACTATGAACAAATATATGCCAACAAATTAGATATCCTAGAAGAAACCAGTAACTCCTAGAAACACACTACCTACCAAGACTGAATCAGGAAGAAACAGAAAATCTAAACAGACCAATAACAAGGGATTGAATCAGTAATAAAAAAACTCCTAACACAGAAAACAGAAGGACCAGGTGACTTTATGGTAAATTCTACCAAGCCAATGAAGAAAAATTAACACCAGTAATAACTCTTCCAAAAAATTGAAGAGAAATGAATACTTCTAAACTTGTTCTATGAGGCCAGCATTTCCAAAACACCAAAGTCAAATAAAGACTCTGTAAGAAAAGAAAACTACAGGTCAATAAAACTGATTAACATAGATGCAAAAATTCTGAACAAAATATTAACAAATCAACTTCAACAATACATTAAGAGGATCATACACTGTGACCAAGTGGGATTTATCGCCGGGATGTAAGAATGTTTCAGCATACTCAAATGAATATGCGAGATACATCACATTAAAAGAGTAAAAATAAAAAACACATGATCATTTCAATACATGCAGAAAAAGCAATGGACAAAATGCTATCATTTTATGATTAGAAACTCTGAACAGATTGAGAATGGGGGGAATGTACCTCAACATAATTAAGGCCATATGTAACGAGCCCATAGCTAACATCATAGTCGTTGGTAAAAAGGTAAAAGCTATTTTTCTAAGGTCAAGAACAAGATAGTGACGCACACTTAATCACTCTTATTCAATATAGTACTGGCAGTGTTAGCTGGAGCAATTAGGCAGGACAAAGAAAAGTGTCCAAATAGTAAAGGGAGAACTAAAATTATCATTATTTGAAGAGGGTATGATTTTGTATATAAAAAATCCCAAGGAATTCACCAAAAAGTTGTAACTGATCAACAAAGTATGTAAAATTGCAGTATATAAAATCAACATACATCATCAGTTGTATTTCTATACACAGATAGTAAAGCATCTGAAAAAAGAAAACAATCTAATTAACAATAGCATCAAAAATACTAAAATATTTAGAAATAAATTTGACAAAGTTGTTGAAAAGTCTCTACATTGAACACTGTAAGACATTGATAAAATAGATAGAAGTCACTAAAAAATGAAAAGGTCTCCTATGTTCATAGATTGGAGGGATTTCTAAGATCAAAAGTCCTTAACACCATCTGTAGATTCTAACAATATCTCTCAAAAATCCAATGACATTCTCCGCAGAAATAAAAAAATCAATTCTAAACTTTATATGGAACCAGAGAAAATCTGAATAGCCAGCAGTCCTGAGAAAGAAGAACAAAACCTGAGGCATCACAGTTCCTAATTTTAAACTATACTACAATCTATATTAACTAAAACAGTACAGTGATGGCATCAAAATAGACATCTAGATGAATGCAACAGAACAGAGAGCCCAGAATTAAACCCCTAGATACAAGGTTAACTAATTTTTGACAAGGTAGGCAAGAACAACCATAGAGAAATAATAGTGTCTTCAATAAATGGTGTTAGAAAACCTGGATAGGCACAAGCAAAACAGAAATTTGAACCCCTATCATATGTCAGTCACAAGAATTGACTCAAGATGGGTCAAAGACTTGAACCTAAGAACTGATACCATAAAAGTCTTAAAAGAAAGCATAAAAAACTCTTCCACATTGGTTTTGATGATTATTCTTTTAATATGACGCTAAAAGCACAAACAACAAAAGGAGAAATCCACAACCAAGAAGAAATCAAACTTAAAACTTCTAGGACCTTCCCTGGTGATCCAGTAGTAGAAAATCTGCCTTACAATGCAGGTGACGTGGGTTTGACCTCTGGTAGGGGAACTAAGATCCCACATGCCGCAGGGAAACTAATCCCGTGCGTCACAACTACTCAGCTCGCCCGCCTCAATTAGAGAGCCTGCGTGCCACAAACTACAGAGAGAGAAAAAAAGAAAAACCCGCACACCACAGCTAGAGAGAAGCCTGCACACCACAATGAACAGCCCGCATGCTGCAACTAAGACCCAACGCAGCCAAAAAAAATAAATAAAACGCGTGAATAAATAATGAAGCTTTAAAAAAAAAGCTACTGTACAACAATATAGACAATCAACAAAATGAAAAGTAAACCTACCAAATGGGAAAAAAATGCAAACCATAGGCTGGATAAGGGGCCTGTAATCAAAATACATTTTTTTAAAAACTCATAAAATGCCACAAGAAATCAAACAATCCAATGTATGAATGGGCAAAGGAAATATTATTTTTCCAAAAAAAACATATAGATGGCCAATAGGTATATAAAAATGACCTCAACATGACTAATCATCAGTACAATGCACATAAAAACCACAATGAGATATTATCTCACACCTGTTAGAATGGCTATCATGAAAAAGACGAGAAAATAAGCGTTGGTGATGATGTTGACAAAAGAGAACACTTGTGAACTGTTAGTGGGGGTATAATTTCACAACAACTATGGAAAACAATATGAAGGTTGCTCAGAAAAGTTAAAAATAGATCTGTTACATTATCCAGCAATTCCATTTCTGGGTATTTATCCAAAAAAAAAAAAAAGCACTTACTTGAAAAGAAATATGCACCCCATATTTCTTGCAGCATTATCCACAACAGCCAATATATGGAATCAACCTAAGTTCCTATCAAAAGATGAATGGATAAGAAAGATATGATATCTATATCTATATACTTATCTATATTCACATACACACAATGGATATTATTTAGCCATTAGAAAGAAGGAAATTCTACCATTTTTCACACTGATGTACCTTGGATAAATTATGCTGATATAAGTCAAAAAGAGAAAGACAAATACTATGTGATACCCTTTATATACAGAAATAAAAAGAAGCCACACTTATAAAAATAAAGAGTAGAATGTTGGTCACGAGGGGCTGGGGTATGGGGAATAGGAGAGATGTTGTTTAAGAATACAAACTTTTAACTAATAGTAAATAATTCCTAAAGATCTGATGCACATGATAGTCAATATAGACCATGGTATTGTATTATAATCATCAAACTTGCTAAGAGACTAGATCTTAATTTTTCTAACCATAATAAAGAAATAATAATTATGTGACATGATAGAGGTGATAGCTACTGCTACAATGGCAAAGCATAACATTTAAATGTAGCAAAGCACCATTAAATTCAAGTAATATTTTATGTTAAATATAAGAAAAAAGAAATGCAATAAGCATAATCAATATACAAACAGATCAAGCAAAATAAATTTTCTGTAAGTCAGAAGACAGTAAGTTGAATATATCCACTCAGAGGAGAACAAAGAAAAAAATAATGAAGAAGGATTTTGTGATCTATAGGATACCATCAGAAGAAACTTTCTGTGAATTATGGAGTCTTAAAAGGAAAAGATAGAGAGAAGGCTTAATTAAAGAAATAATTGCTGAGAACTTTCGTAATCAGGGGAGAGATTTGGATATCCAAGTTCATGAAGCTCGTAGGGCACCAAACTAAAAAAAAAAAAAGAAAAACAAGAAAAACACTCCCCAAAACACATTATAGTAAAACTGTCAACAATCAAAAACAAAGAATCTGAAAAGCAGCAACAGGAGAGAAGCTTATGACTTACAGGAGAAACCTCATAAGGTTATCAGTTGATTTCTCAGCAGAAACCTCACAGGCCAGGAGAGAGGGGGATAATACATTCAAATTACTCAATGAAAAAAAAAAACTGCCAACAAAGAATATCCTCTCCATCAAAATTGTGCTTAAATGAAGAGATTAAAAACTCTCCCAAAAAGTTGAGAGAGTTCATAATCACTATATCTGTGTTAAAACAATTCTAAAAGAGTTCCTCAAGCTACAATAAAAGTAAACTAAATAGTACCCTGAAAACATATGCGAATACACAAGACTTGTAAACATAAGTATATAGCTAAGGTAAGAATACTTTTAATAATGTGATATGGTGGTGTGCTACCTGGTTAACTTTAATATAAAGGTTAAAGTACGTGATTATTAAAATAACTGCAGCTATAATAATTTGAATGTATAAACAATATACAAAGAGGTAAGTTGTAACACCATATACAAAAATTCATGGAGGGGAGTAAAAGTGTAATTTTTGTTTGTGTCATGGAATTATATTATTATCAACATAAAATAGCCTGTTAAATCTGTAAGATGTTTTCTGTACACCTCATGGAACCACAGAGCAAAAATCTTATAGTAGATTCAGAAAATATAAAGAGAAGGGAATCATAACATAGCACTACAGAATATCACTAATTCACAAAGAAAGGCAGCAACAGTGGAAGGAACAAGAAACAATAAAAAATCCAGAAAAGAATAAGATGGCATTGGTAAGTCCTTAACTGTAAGTAATTACTGTAAACATAAATGTATTAAATTCTTTAGTCAAAAGTCATAGAGTGGCTAGACAGATAAAAATACAAGAGCGAACTATATGCTGGCTATCAGAGACTCACTTCAGAGTTAAAAACACAAATAAGCTCAAATTGAAGCTCTGGTACAAGATATTCCATACAAGTGGAAACCAAAAGAAAGCAGTGGTGGCTAGAGTATACCAGACAAAATAGACTTAAGCCTAAAGCTGCAACATGGAAAAATAGATAAGGTCATTATATAATGATAATGCTTTCAATTTATCAAGACAAAAATCAAAAATAAATATGCACCCAACAGTGGAGGATCTTAATATATTAAGCAAACACTAACAGATTTGAAGAGACAAATAGACAATACTAAAAAAAAGTGTAGAGATCTTTAATACCCAACTTTCAACAATGAATAGGTCATCCAAAAAGAAAATCAATACGGAAGTACCAAACCTGAGCTGTATATTAGACCAAATGGACTGAACAGACAAAAACAGAACAGTCCATCCAACAGCAGCAGAATACATATTCTTCTCAAGTACACATTGAACATTCTCCAGGACAGATCATGTGGTGGGTCACTAAACAAGGCTTCATAAATTTAAGAAGACTGACATCATAGTATTTTTTCAACCATAATGGTAAGAAACTAGAAATGAACAGGACAGAATCTGAGAAATTTACAAATATATAGAAATTAAACAACATGATCCTAAATAATCAATGGACCAAAGAAAAAAATAAAAAGACCAGGGGCTTCCGTGGTAACGCAGTAGTTAAGAATCTGCCTGCCAATGCAAGGGACACGGGTTCCAGCCCTGGCCTGGGAAGATCACACATGCCGTGGAGCAACTAAGCCCGAGAGCCAAACTATTGAGCCTGTGCTCAAGAGCCCACAAGCCACAACTACTGAAGCCCATGCGCCTAGAGCCCGTGCTCTGCAATAAGAGAAGCCACCACAATGAGAAGCCTGCACACTGCAACAAAGAATAGCCCCTACTCACGACAACTAGAGAAAGCCCGCGCACAGCAAAGATGACCCAACACAGCCAAAAATAAAAACAAATAAATAAATTTATTTTAAAAATAAAAAGACTGAATCATGAAGAAATGAAACAATCTGAACAGACCAAATTACTATTAAAGAGATTGCATCAGTTCTTAGAAACCTTCCAACAAAAAGATACTAAGACTAGGGCTTCCCTGGTGACGCAGTGGTTGGGAGTCCGCCTGCCGATGCAGGGGACGCGGGAGATGGATTCACAGGTGAATTCTAACAAACCTTTAAAGAAGAATTAATACGAACCATTTTTAATTGGGTAAATCATATAAATCTATTTGTAGGTGATACACTTTGTATATTATAAATACACTAGGGAAGAAATACACACAATGATATAAAATTAGCGCTATTGGTTCTTAATCTCTGATTTCTTTGAAAAATTATTTATCATTTGAGTTGAGCTTTATTTCATAAATTAAACACAGTTGAGCATACATTAATAATGAGATTCTTGTAAACTTTTTTGAAAATACAAAGAAGTGATAAAGAAGAGTATGTCTGTTACCTGAGTATGGAGTACAATGGAAACTTACAAGTACAAGGCTTGACCAATTACAACCTCCACTTGAAAAGCCAATATCTTTAATAAACAAAGGTGACAATATTCATTTTCCAAAGAAAACTACAAGCAAAAAAAAAAACAGAAAAACAAAACTCAGAAGAAATGGGATTTTCCAGATTTACCTTAATGGTTTATGCACATTTTCTCAGTGAATCACACCAGACATTTACTAAAGATAAAATATATGAACTTCATAGTGGAGGAATCTTGCAGAAAGCACCTGAACCAGTGAACATCAGGTGTAATGGGACAAATGATTATCAGGTGACTGAAGCTCACAAGAAACATGATCACTACTGTGATATTCTGGGTGAAAATACGTAAGAAAATCATAATCTGAAACTATCATGAAAAAAATGTCAGTTTTATGGAAATTTCAGTCCACATATACCTCCCATGTTCCCTGACTGTTACACTGTATTTAAGTAGTCTTTCTTATCAATATACAGAGCAAATCTCTCCTAATTACTTTTTCTCCCAGGACCTTGAGTTATCTGGGCCAGTAATGCCATCACACTTAAAAGAGCATTTTCTTAATCCTGCTGTGATAAGCTGACGTCTCTGTTGTATTCAAATGTACATTAATTATTCCACTTTCCCTTTTTCACTAATATCCAGCATCTGAAATTATGCCGTAGGGAATTTTGGATATTACTGCCTTCCCATGTTGATCTTTCACAAAAAGAATAATTTCAATAGTTGAATGTCATTTATTCATAGTCAGAATTCTCCATGCTGTGTAGGAAGCCTGGATGCAGACAACGGGGAAAAGGCTCTGGATCACAGGGGAGAGGTATTCTAAAGAGTGGACTTTGACTACCATAAGAAGGAAAAAAAAAAAGTAGTTGAAAACAACTTTGCAAGGCAGGAACATCAGAAGTAGAAAATTAAAGTTTTGTAGGTTCGCAATCCATGAAATTTCAGGCTGAAAAGCAGACACAGCCTCTGACCCAGGACAGGACAGTCACCTGTGAAGCTGCCATTCCCTCCTCATCTTCTTCCTGCTCTGGTCGTTTGCTCATGGACATTATGTTGAGCAACCACGTCAGCATGTCGAGAATGTGCCTTCAGCTCAATCAGCACAGCTCCTTCACCTGTTCCCACCACAGCCACAGACAAAAGGACCTTGAAATGCTGAAATGCCAACCTCTTGAAAAAGAGAGATTCAGGAACGATGAGCCCCTGAAGAGACCAAACTGTGAGCTTTTTCTTTCCTATCTACACATACTCTTCCCTCACGCAGATGCCCCCAAACTCTGCTACAGCACAGAGTAAGTGGACTATAATGCCCCGCCTCTTCCAGACCCATGTAGAGCAGACACCAATGCCTCCCCAAAGGAAGAAGGACCAAAGACTGGAAGCAACTCTCACCGATTACCCAGCAGCCCTCGGGCTTAAACCTGGTCTCACCTTAGAATCACCTGGAGTTAAAACAACATGGATGCTCCCACCCAGATAAATAGACTCTGTGGGGAGGGCACAGATGATGTTATTTCTAAATACTCATCATGTAGTACTAATGGGAAACTGCACGGGAACCACGTAGCAAACATTTCTTCTGCAGCTTCAAAGTGCATACAAATTTGGGGGGAATCAGGGTCCCACTCTAAGTTATGATCCTCCTGTGGGGCTCATGAAACAGCATCTTTAACAAGTTATTTGTTGGAGTAGATGTTACTTCCTCAGACCCGTATTCAACAGCACTGAGCTAGAGGCATCAGGCATAGCAAGCCTGAGACCACTGCGTAGCATGAAGGTTTGGGGTAAGAACTTCCAGAAGTGCAGGTTCCCTGGGCCTGATTCCTAGGGCTGAGCTTCTCTGGGAATGGGTGTGCCCTTACTGTTGCCTAGGGTAGATGCTGCTGTGTTGGTGGACATCACGTGGTGGGTTTAGGGATGAGTGAGGGGTCACCCTTAGAAATCTACCCAAAGGTACCCTTAGTCCTCAGGTCTTCTAGCCCCCTCTCCTCTCAGGGCCCACATGACCCACAGGACTTCCCGGGGGGCAGAGCATGACCACTAGTCCTCAGGTGAGCTGAGACTCCATACCCCAAAAGATGCAGAGCACAAAGTTGTTTACAACACAGATTTGTTTGAAAATAAACGGAAGGCAGTGATGGAGGGTGGATTAACATTTTAGGTTGGTAATGGATAGAAACTTCTGAAAATAATGCCATGGATGTACATCTGATGATTAACCAAAAAAAAGTGATCTATATTAAGTAATAAAGCACATTATAAATGAATCAACAGATCAGAATAATTTGTTTATTGTGTGTGTTATAAATTGTAGTGTCAGTTTGTTCTCCTGACCCCCACTTTATATTTTCTCACATCTTTAAAGTGCATTAATTAAATAAAAATTAGAGAAAAGCATATCTACTTTTTCAAATATTCTTTGAGAATACTGAATCATTTAAAATTTTTATTTTATTCTTTTTTAAAAAGTTAAAATTTTATACAATTTAAAAAGTTTAGCCAGGTCATGGAAGCAACCTTAATGGCCATCGACAGACAAATGGATAAAGAAGATGTGGTATATATATACCATGGAATATTACTCAGGCATAAAAAGGAACGAAATTGGGTCATTTGTAGACACGTAGATGGATTTAGAGACTGTCATACAGAATGAAGTAAGTCAGAAAGAGAAAAAAACAAATATCGTATATTAACACATATATGTGGAACCTTGAAAGTGGTACAGATGAACCTGTTTGCAGAGCAGAAATTGAGATAGAGAAGTAGAGAACAAACGTATGGACACCAAGGGGGGAAAGCGGCAGGGGGTGGTGGTGGTGGTGGTGGGATGAATTGGGAGATTGGGATTGACGTGTATACACTGATGTGTATAAAATGGATGACTAATAATAAATAAATAAATAAATAAACATTAAAAAAAATAGAATTCAGGGCTTCCCTGGTGGCACAGTGGTTGGGAGTCTGCCTGCCAATATGGGGGACACGGGTTCATGCCCCGGTCTGGGAGGATCCCACATGCCACAGAGCTGCTGGGCCCGTGAGCCATGGCCACTGGGCCTGCGCATCTGGAGCCTGTGCTCCACAGCGGGAGAGGCCACAGCAGTGAGAGGCCCGCGTACCGCAAAAAAAAATAATAAAAAAAAATAGAATTCAGAGCGGGGAGGGATAGTCAGGGAGTTTGGGATTGACATGTACACACTGCTATATTTAAAATGGATAACCAAGAAGGACCTACTGTATAGCACAGGGAACCCTGCTCAATAAAAAAAAAAAAGTAAAATAAATAAATAAAATTTTATACAATTTAAAAAGTTTACTTTTCATTTAGTTATTATAAAATATTGGCTATTTTCCCTGTTTTGTAAAATACATCCCCACCCACAGCCAATATTTGTACCTCCCACTTCCCGACCCCTATATTGCTCCTCCATGCTCCCCAGTGGTAACCACTAGTTTGTTCTATACATCTGTGAGTTTTTTTTGTTATATTTACTGATTTGTTGTACTTTTTAGATTCCACATGTATTTGATGTCACACAGTACTTGCCTTTCTCTGTCTGACTTATTCGACCCCTATATTGCTCCTCCATGCTCCCCAGTGGTAACCACTAGTTTGTTCTATACATCTGTGAGTTTTTTTTGTTATATTTACTGATTTGTTGTACTTTTTAGATTCCACATGTATTTGATGTCACACAGTACTTGCCTTTCTCTGTCTGACTTATTTCACTTAGCATAATGCCCTCCAACTCCACCCATGTTGATGAAAATGGAAAAATTTTTATGTTTTTTATGGCTGAGTAGGATGGCATTGTGTGTATATATATATCACATCGTCTTTATCCATTCATCTGTTCGTGAACACTTAGCTTGCTTCCATATCTTGGCAGTTGTAAAAAATGCCGCAATGAACATTGAGGTGCCGTATATTTTTGAATTAGTGTTTTGGGGTTGTTTTTGTTATCCACCCAGGAGTGGAATCGCTGGGTCATACGGTAGTTCTATTTTTAGTTGTGGAATCTTTTAATATATGCCAATAAGTATTTCATGCTCCACTTACCAATGTAAATATTTAAATTTTAAGTGATTATTTATAAAGCCATTTAGCTTCATAGCAAAAGTGAAAACATGACGGAGATTTCCCTTATGCTTCCTGCTCCCACACAGGTATAGGCCCCTCATGCTCAACACCCTACAAAAGAGTGGTACATTTGTACTGTCAATGGATCTACACTGATACACCATACTTGTTCAAAGACCATAGTTTACCTTATGGTTCTTCCTTAGTGATGTACATTCTGTGGGATTGGACAAATGCATAATGACAAGAATCCATTATTATATGAATAGTATTACACAGATTATTTTAATTATCCTGAGAATTCTCTAGACTTAACCTATTCATTGCTCCATCTCTGCCACCCTGGGCAACCCTGTCCTTTTAACTGTCTTATACATACGTCTTTAACATAATATCATATCTTTGGCATCATATATCTTGTACCATTTTCATACTGGTTTCCTTCACCTTGTAATATGCATTTAAGAATTCCAGCCACTATGGGAAAGACTTTGGAGATTCCTTAAAAAACTAAAAGCTACCATATGATCCAGCAATTCCACTACTTGATATAAATCTGAAAAAAAACAAAAACACTAATTTGAAAGGATACTTACACCCCTATGTTGATAGCAACACTATTTACAGTAGCCAAGACACTGAAAAAATCCAGGTTACCATCAACAGACTATTGACTTAAGAAGATGTAGTAGGGACTTCCCTGCTGGCACAGTGGTTGAGAATCCACCTGCCAATGCAGGAGACACGGGTTCAAGCCCTGGTCTGAGAAGATCCCACATGCTGCAGGGCAACTGGGCCCATGAGCCACAACCACTGGGCCTGCATGTCACGACTGCTGAGGCCCACGTACCTAGAGCCCCTGCTCCACAACAAGAGAAGCCACCGCAAGGAGACCTCACACCATGACAAAGAGTGGCCCCCGCTTGCCGCAACTAGGGAAAGTCCGCGCGCAGCCACGAAGACACAACACACCCAGAAATTAATTAATTAATGTTTTAAAAACGATGTGGTGTATGTACCTGTATAATGGAATGTTACTCAGCCATAAAAAAGAATAAAACAATGCTACTTAAAGCAACATGGATGGACCTAGAGAGCATTACGCTTAACGAAATAAGACAGAGAAAGACAAGTGCTATATGATCACTTATAGGTGGAATCTAAAAAAATACATAAATTTATATACAAAAGAGAAACACACTCACAGACATAGAAAAAAACTTATGGTTACCAAAGGGAAAGGGAGGGGAAGAGGAACAAATTAGGGTATGGAATTAACATATACAAACTATTGTACATAACATAGATGAGCAACAAGGATTTACTGTATAGCACAGGGAATTTTATTCAGTATCTTGTAATAACCTATAATGGAATGGAATCTGCAAAAAAAAATCAGTATGCTGTACAACAGAAACTAACATTATTTTAAATCATTTATACTTCAAAAGAGAAAAAAAGAATTTCCCATATACTTTTATGGCTTGATAGCTTTCTTTTTTAGTGCTGAATATTATTCCATTCCCAGAATACACTAGAGTATATTTTTCCATTCATCTACTGAAGGACACCTTGGTTTCATTCACATTTTGGCAATATTGAATAAAGGTGCTAAAAATATCCATATGCAGATTTTGTATGGACAAATGTTTTTAACTCCTTTCAGTATACATCCATGAGAACACTTTCTGGATTGTAGAGTATGTTCAATGTTGTAGAAAGTATCAATCTGTATTCCAAAGTAGCTCTATTATTTTTCATTTCCACCAGCAACGAACGATAGTTCCTATTGCTCCACATCCTCTACAGCATTTGTTGCTGTCATTGTTCCACAGTTTGGCCAGTCTAAGAGTTACATAGTGGTATATCATTGTATTTTTAATTTGCATTTTAATGACAGCATGTAATCTGGATTATTCTTCCATACTTACATGGAAAGTGTCTGTGTTCTCTGGTGAGGTGGCTGTAAATTGTGTTGGTCCACTTTTTAACTGAGCTGCTTTTCTTATTATTTTTCTACACAATCTGTATTTTATTTCTTTTCTTGCCTTATTGCATGAGCAAGGGACATCCTTGATTTTTAACTGAATTTAGTGGGAAAGTTTCATGTTTCTTACCACTAAGCACAATGTGAGGTGAAAGTTTTTGTAGATTTTTGTTATCAACTTGAGAAAACTCCTATTTATTTCTATTTTACTGAGAGTTTTCATGAAGAATGAGTGTTGGATTTTTCTAAAAAGTCTTCTGCATCTATTGATATGATAATATAGTTTTCTTCTTTAGGTTGTTAATATGATGGCTGTAATTATTTGATTTTAGAATGTGGAACAGGCCTTGCATAACTGGGATAAATCCTTCTCATTCATGGTATACAAGTCTGTCAAAATATTGTTGGATTTAATTCATTAATATTTTTTGAGGATATTTGCATCTATGTTCTGGAGAGATATTGGTCAGTAGTTTTCTTTACTATTCATATTTTTGTCCCAGTTCCCACGTTGTGTTTTTGGTGTCAGACATTCATTTGAGGAAATTTTCAGTCATTTAAAAAATATTTTCTGTTTTCTATCTTTATTCTTCTCTTGCCATACCCATTATGTATATGTCATAGCATTTTTAGCTGTTCCACAATTATTGATTATTAGGTTCTGTTGGTTTCTTTCCAGCCCATTTTCTCTTTTGTTTTGAGATTTGAAGGTTTCTCTTGATAGGTATTCAAGCTCAGGGTTATTTATCCTCAGCCAGCTCTATGGCTGCTAAAATGAAATATCAGAGACTTGGTAGTTTATAAAGAACAGAATATTTTATTCTCATAATGGCTCAGGCCCTGAAACTGTCAATAACTAAGGCCCTGATGCTATCACTAAGTCCTGACACTGTCCCTAACTAAGGCCCTGACAATGTCCCTAACTAACAACTGTATTGTCTCTTACTAGGGGTCTCAAGTTTTCTCTAACAGAGGCCCTGATGCTGTCCCTGACTAAGGCCCTGAAGCTGCCCCTAACTAATGTCCTGACAATTGCCCTACCTAACACTCTGAGGCTGGTCCTATTAGTGTCCAGACAGTGTCCCTAACTGAGGCCCTGACGCTCTTCCTAAGTAAGGACTTGATGCAATGTCTACCTAAGGCACTAACATTATCTGTAACTAATTACCTGACTCTTTCCCTAACTAACAACCTAACTTTGTCCCCAACTAACACCCTGACACTAGTCCTAATGCCCTGAAAATGTCCCTAAGTAACAGCCTGAACTGTGTCTAATTAAGTCCCTCAAGTTATCTCTAACTGAAGCCTTGACATCCTCCCTAGCCAAGCCCCTGATGCCATCCCAAGCTAATGGCCTGAGCTATAACTTGTGAAGACCCAAACCCTGTCCCTAAGACCTTGACACTCTCCCTAACTTGGGCCCTGACGCTTTCTCTCAGGTTAGTCTGTCACTAAATAACACCCTGATCCTGTCCATTAGTAAAGCCCTGAATATGTCCCTAAGAAAGTCTCTGAAGTGTCCCTAACTAACAGCCTGAACTGTCTCTTACTAAGGCCCTCAAGTTATTTCTGAGGTTCTGACAACTAAGGCCCTGTTGCTGGCCCTAACTAACGTCCTGATGCTGAACCTAATTGAGGCCCTGATGCTCTTCCTAACTAAGGCCTTGATGCTGATTCTACCTGAGGCCCTAAAACTGCCTGTAACTAATGACCTGATTCATTCCCTAATTAACACCCTAATTTTGTCCCTCATTAATGCCCTGACACTGGTCGACAGAACAGCCCTGATGCTGACGCAGTCTAAGGCCTTGATGATGTCCCTAATAGCCTTAGATGCCCTCACTGATGATGTCTCTACCTAAGGCACTAACACTGTCTGTAATAATGCCCCAACCCTTTCCCTAACACTGTGATGCTGTCCCTAATAGCCTCATATATCTCTCAATAATGCCCTGATGCTGTCTATAACTAAGGCCCTGAATATGCCCCTAAGTAAGTCTCTGACCCTGTCCCTAAGGCCCTGATGCACTATCTGAGGCACTGACACTGTCTATAATACTGGCTCGACTCCTTCCCTAACTAACACCCTGATGCTTTCCCTAACTGAGGCTCTGAAGATGTCCCTAAGTAACAGCCTGAACTGTGTCTAATTAAGGCCCGCAGATTATCTCTAACTGAAGGCTTGACATTCTCCCTAACAAAGCCCCTGACGCTGTCTCAAGCTAATGGTCTGAACTATAACTTACATAGTCCCTAACCCTGTCCCTAAGACCCTGATGCTCTCCCTAACTTAGGCCCTAATGCTGTCCCTCAGAGCCTAAGTGGTCACTAAATAATGTCCTGATCCTGTCCATTACTAAGGTCCTAAATATGTCCCTAAAAAAGTCTGTGAGGTGTCTCTAACTAACAGCCTGAACTTCCTCTTACTAAGGCCCTCAAGTTTTCCCTGAGGTCCTGACCCTGTCCCTAACTAAGGCCCTGATGCTCTTCCTAACTAAAGCCTTGACACTGTCTCTACTTGAGGCCCTGACACTGTACAATAATGGCCTGCCTCTTTCCCTAACTAATACCCTGACAATGTCCCTTATGGCTGCAGATATCCCACAATAATATCCTGACACTGGCCCTACCTACAGCTCTGATTCTGGAGTTATTTAAGTCCATGAGAATATACCTAAGGAACAGCCTGAACTATTTCTAACTAAGTCCCTGATGGTGACCCTAATAGACTGAGATATCCGACACTATCGCCCTGATCCTGTCCATAACTAAGGCCCTGAATATGTCCCTAAGAAAGTCTCTCACGATGTCCCTAACTAACAGCCTGAACTCTCTCTTACTAAGGCCCTAAGTTATCTCTAACTGAGGCCCTGACACTGTCTCTAACTATGGCCCTGAAGCTGTCCCTCATAGCATTTACTGTCACTAAATAACGCCCCAATCCTGACCATTACTAAGGCCCTGAATATGTCCCCAAGAAAGTCTCTGATGTGTCTCTAACTAATGGCCTGAACTGGCTTATACTAAGCCCCTCAAGTTTTCTCTGAGGTCCTGACACTACCCCTAACTAAGGGCTGGTGGGTGGCCCTAACTAATGTCCTGACGCTTTCCCTTACATCGGTAAAGCTCCGATGCTCTTCTTAACTAAGGCCTTGACGAAGTCTCTACCTGAGGCCCTGCCACTGTCTGTAACTAATGACCTGACTCTTTACCTAACACCCTAATTATACCCCTCACTAATGCCCTGACAATGGTCTTAACTTCGGCCCTGATGCTGGCCCTAACTAATGACATGACACTGGCCCTTACTAAGGCCTCACCCCGGGGTTGTCCCAGGCCGCTGGGCAGTTTTCTCTTGCCCGCATCTCTAGCCAGCTACCTGTCATTGGCCACTCTAAGATTCTACGATGCAGTGGTCCCACGTGGGATGTGCCTAAGTAGGCTGACCTGCAGGAGGAGGGTCGTGGCCACTCCGCCCTCCAGGGGACTGCGGCTCATGGTAGGAATCGCTCAGCCAGTGTCTGGACACAGGGTTCTGTGTCTTTGTTTGTTGTAAAACCCTTGGAGTTACCTCTAACATTTTTTAAATGGATCTCCCTCTTGGCATATTTATAATATAAATTATTTGCCACATTAAAATTCAGGAATGACATTATTATAATGAGCAGGAAGACACCGGATGCCCCTCCAATGATCTATTACTTGGAGGATTTAAAATTCTAATGAAAACACTCGCTCTCATCACCCTCTTGGGCATCAGCACAAGGCTGGAATCAGCTGCATTCTTTATTTATCCCTCTGATTTTTCCAGAACCTTTCCTTTGAGGAGAAATCTCTGGATTCTGAGGGAACTGTGAGTGGTGACCCTCAGGTAAATCTGATTCTGAAAAGCAAGAGGAAAAGAGACAGGGCAGGAGATGAGAATTGGTGATGGGGAGAAGCAAGGGCGTCCACATTCAATCTCAGGCTGAGAGTCTGGGTTAATCTCCATCAAAGCTAAGGACAACC
The DNA here is from genome assembly GCF_003031525.2 of Neophocaena asiaeorientalis asiaeorientalis. Taxonomy (NCBI): domain Eukaryota; kingdom Metazoa; phylum Chordata; class Mammalia; order Artiodactyla; family Phocoenidae; genus Neophocaena; species Neophocaena asiaeorientalis. The sequence continues at coordinate 40,650 of NW_020172934.1, forward strand.
AGGAGCTGGCCCCACTGGCCTTGTCACCTGGTGTGGGGATTGGGGACAGCCAAACCACCATGTCCACTTTCAGAGAAATAAAGAAGGTGAGAGGGCACCCCAGGGAGCCAGACTGAAAATGTTCATGCTGTGAAATAATAAGATTACCTTTTCAGAAAAATGAAGACTCTTCTCTTGGTTCTCAAAGACTTGCAAATACTCTGTGTCCTTCTGGAGGCATGCTGAAGCCTTCAGCCTTTGAGGGCAGTAATGGGAGGGAATATGGGCTCAAAACAATCCAGCACTCACTCCTTGAGGGTGCTGAGGATGACCGGTGTCCGGCCCTTGGGTGCTGTGGGGTCTGAAATCTCCTGATCACCTAGGACGGGAGGGGCCACACAGACACTCCACTGGACCACTGGGGGCATGGCTGGTGGGCTACAGTCCTTTATCAGACACATGGTTTGCAAACATCTTGGGCCATTTTGGATGGTGGATTATCTTATTCCTTGCTCCTTTTATACACAATAGTTTTTCATTTTGAGGAAGTTCAATTCATCTATTTTATCTTTTGCTGCTTGTGCTTTTGGTAGCAGATCTAAGAAATCATAGCCAAATCCAAGGTCATGAAGATTTACTCTCATGTTTTCTTTTATGAGTTCTACAATTTTGATTCTTATATCTAGGCCTTTGATCCATTTTGTGTTGATTTTGTATATGGGATGGCGGGGAGGTAAGGGTCCAACTTTATTCTTCTGTGTGTGGGTATCCAGCTGTCGCAGCACCTGTGCTAATTGTTTGGGAGAAAATATTTGCAGATGATGTGACCAACAAGGGCCTACTTTCTAAAATATACAAACAGCTCATAAAACTGAAAAAAAAAATCAAAAAGTAGGCAGAAGGTCTAAATAGACATTTTGCCAAAGAAGACACACAGATGGCCAATACGCACATGAAAAGATGCTCCATGTCGCTAATTATTAGAACAATGCAACTCAAAACTACAGTGAGCTATCATTTCATAGTGGTCAGAATGCCCATCAATAAAAAGTCTACAAATAAATGCTGAATGGTGTGTGGAGAAAAGGAAACCCTCCTACTCTGTTGGTCGGAATGTAAATTGGTGCAGCCACTATGAAAAACAGTATGGAGGTTCCTCAAAAAACTAAACATAGAGTTGCCGGGGCTTCCCTGGTGGTGCAGTGGTTAAGAATCCGCCTGCCAATGCAAGGGACATGGGTTCGAGCCCTGGCCCGGGACGATCCCACATGCCTTGGAGTAACTAAGCCCGTGCGCAACAACTACTGAGCCTGCACTATAGAGCCCACAAGCCACAACTACTGAGCCCGCATGCCACAACTACTGAAGCCCGTGCGCCTAGAGCCCGTGCTCCCATCAAGAGAAGCCACCACGGTGGGAAGCCCACACACCGCAATGAAGAGTAGCCCCTGCTCGCTGTAACCAGAGAAAGCCCGCACACAGCAACAAAGACCCAACACAGCCAAAAATAAAAATAAATAATAAAATAAATAAATTTATAAAAATATAAATAAAATAAAAATAGAATTTCCATATTAACCAGCAATCCCACTCCTGGGCACATACCCATACAAAACTATAATTCGAAAAGATACATGCACCACTATGTTCATAGCACCACTATTCACAATAGCCAAGACATGAAAGAAACCTGAATGCCCATCAACAGATGAATGGATAAAGAAGGTGTGATAAGTATATACAATGGGATATTACTCAGCCATAAAACAGAGTGAAGGGGCTTTCCTGGTGGCGCAGTGGTTGAGAGTCCGCCTGCTGATGCAGGGGACGCGGGTTCGTGCCCCGGTCCGGGAAGATCCTACATGCCGCAGGGCGGCTGGGTCCGTGAGCCATGGCCACTGAGCCTGCGCGTCCATAGTCTGTGCTCCGCAACGGGAGAGGCCACAACAGTGAGAGGCCCGCGTACCAAAACAAAAAAACAAAAAACATAGTGAAATAATGCCACTTGCATCTACATGGATGGACCTAGCAATTATCATACTAAGTGAAGTCAGACAGAGAACGACAAATACCATATGATATCACTTATATGTGAAATATAAAATGAGACACAAATGAATCTATAAAACAGAAACCGACTCACAGATATAGAAAACAGACTTGTGGTTGCCAAGGGGAAGACGGGGGAGGGATGGATTGGGAGTTTGGGATTAGCAGATGCAAACTATTATATATAGGATGGATAAACAACAAGGTCTTACTGTACGGCACAGGAAACTATATTCAATACCCTGTAGTAAACCATATGTATATATGTAATAAACAGTATGTGTGTGTGTGTGTATATATATATATATATATATATATCCGAATCACTTTGTTGTATGGCAGAAATTAACACAACATTGTAAGTCAACTATACTTCAATGAAATACATTTTTTAAAAATTAGGTGGAGATTATACCATCAATTAGTTTGAAGGCACTTTTATAAAGTAGGCCTTGTGTTTCTTGTCCTTTCATCCTGGGACAAATGTATAGCAGGCAGAAACTAACCAGGATTACTCCAGTCTGAACACATATCACACAGAACTTTCATTGTTGAACAAACCAATAATACCAATTACACCATGGGATGTCCTGATCCAATATCAAGTTTGTAAACCTTGTATCACGCCTGCAGAATCCACTAAATTTGGAAATTCAAACTGAAAGGAAGCCAACTATCCCATGACTTCTCCAAAACTAGTTATAGGACAATCAATTGGAAACCATATGCAATCAAATGAATGTAGACAGAAACAACCATACCCGTCCTTTTTTTTCCTTTGAGATGAAGATGGTATTTAAGGTGATGTCTTGGGCCATTTCAGGGTGTTACTCAATTTCCTGGGTATCTCCCATGCACACAGGAGGTACATGTTAGTTAACTTGTTTGTGCAACTATAGGAAGGTAGTCAATACCACAAAAGTGTATATGTAAAATGAATTAAATGGTAAATGTCATGTTTTGTATTTTTAATGACAATGAAAAAAAAAGTGTAGTGCTGATGCTTCTTAAAACATAAATGTACATTAAAAACATCCTTAGTGGGCTTCCCTGGTGGTGCAGTCGTTGAGAATCTGCCTGCTAATGCAGGGGACACGGGTTTGAGCCCTGGTCTGGGAGGATCCCATATGCCGCGGAGCAACTAGGCCCGTGAGCCACAACTACTGAGCCTGAGCGTCTGGAGCCTGTGTTCTGCAACAAGAGAGGCCATGATTATTGAGAGGCCCATGCACCGCGATGAAGAGTGGCGCCTGCTTGCCACAACTAGAGAAAGCCCTCGCACAGAAACGAAGACCCAACACAGCAAAAATTAATTAATTAATAAACTCCTACCCCCAACATCTTCTTTAAAAAAATAAAATAAAATCCTTAGTGAAACAAGCCATACAGAAAATGCCACCCAGATCCCATACTCATCTTGTCTGCTTTAAATCCATCAAGGTTGTCCAAATGAGGGGAAAACTCAGTAATGGTTCCAGAAAAAGAAAACTGGATCCAGATGGAAAAAGACATTTTCGTACAGTTGGGACAACAGGTGAAATTTGAAGTGGGCCTGTGTATTAAATTATAATGTAGATACCATGATTTCCTCATTTAGGGGTTATGTGTTGATTCCTCAGGACAGTATCCCTGTTTTGCGTAAAACACACTGAGCATTTTGTGTGAAGTGGCAAATGTGAGTACTTTTGCCATCATTGAAACTTTTCTGTACATTTTAAATTAGTGGAAAGTAAATTATTTTTCAAATCAACCATGTCAGTACCATGCCAGAATATCAGATAAGACAGCCATCAAACTTTGTTATAGAGGCCAAGACTTACCCAAAGTTCAACCAAAGTTGTGATTGTTATTTCCTTTGTAGGAGTCCACATGGTATTAAGAGGCACAGTGAGAGGGACTTCCCTGGTGGCACAGTGGTTAAGAATCCGTCTGCCAATGCAGGAACATGGGTTCAACTCCTGGTCCGGGAAGATCCCACATGCAGCGGAGCACTAAGCCCACGGGCCACAACTACTGAGCCTGCGCTCTAGAACCCATGCACCACAACTACTGAGCCCGTGCGCCTAGAGCCTGTGCTCCACAACAAGAGAAGCCACTGCAATAAGAAGCCCACGTACTGCAATGAAGAGTAGCCCCCACTCCCCACAACTAGAGAAAGCCCGTGCGCAGCAACGAAGACCCAACACAACCAAAAATAAGTCAAATAAAAAAGTTTTTTAGGGCTTCCCTGGTGGCGTAGTGGTTGAGAGTCTGCCTGCCGATTCAGGGGACATGAGGTCGTGCCCCAGTCCGGGAGGATCTCACGTGCCACGGAGCAGCTGGGCCCATGAGCCATGGTCGCTGAGCCTGTGCTTCCGGAGCCTGTGCTCCGCAACGGGAGAGGCCACAACAGTGAAAGCCCCGTGTACCGCAAAAAGAAAAGAAAAAAAAAGTTTTTAAAAAAAGTCACCGTGAGAGGAGTATATTAGTACCTACCATGTCTTGGGTCCTGCATGACTATTATTAAAATGTTTATTCTACCCAAAACCATCAACAAACACTGCCAGGAAAACTAGACACCAGGCTCCAAGGAACGACACTGGTCACTATCTACACTGCACATAAAACTAAAAGCCCACAGTATTCCACATTAAACCCTTTCTCTCCTAAGTCTCTGAAGATGCACCCTACCCACCCAGCAGTCAGCTGTACAGGAAGATTCTCCACACTTTCTCATTTCTTCCTCTGGCATCTCCTCACCAGTGGGTCCTGAGAAAAGCCAGCTCCAGTCAGTGTAGACACTGCCCCATGATCCAGAAACCTAAGCCCTGACAGGAGACAAACTCCTGTCTGCTTGTCACAGAACGAAGTCTGTGGGCCAGATGCACCTGTGTCCCCAGGGTCAGACAGGTGGGTTAGGCGCCCCCTGTGGGACGTCAGAGAAGTGCCGGGAGCACCACACACAAAATCAGAGGCCTCACCCGGAATGCTGTTCTGCTGTATATACTAAGTTTGGAAATCCAAACTGAAATGGAGCCATGCATCTCACTGTATCTTCTCAAAACATGGTTAAGGAACAATTAATTAGAAACCATATGTAATGAAATGAATGTAGGCACAAACTTTACAATGTAAACCGAAATTCACTCAAAAGTGCCCATAGACAAGTTGAAATTACCAAACTATAAAAATTCTAGAAGAAAAAAGAAAATCTAGGACTCTTCCCTGGTGGTGCACTGGTTAAGAATCTGCCTGCCAATGCAGGTGACATAGGTTCGAGCCCTGGTTCGGGAAGATGCCACATGCCGCAGAGCAACTAAGCCTGCACACCACAACTACAGAGCCTGCGCTCTAGAGCCCACGCACAACTACTGAGCCCACATGCCACAACTACTGAAGCCCATGCAGCTAGAGCCCATGCTCCACAACTAGAGAAGAAACCGCAATGAGAAGCCTGCACACGGCAATGACAAGTAGCCCGTGCGCCACAACTACTGAGCCCACATGCCACAACTACTGAAGCCCATGCAGCTAGAGCCCATGCTCCACAACTAGAGAAGAAACCGCAATGAGAAGCCTGCACACGGCAATGACAAGTAGCCCCCGCTTGCCACAACTAGTGAAAACCCGCATGCAGCAACGAAGACCCAATGCAGCCAATAATAAATAAATAAATTTTTTTTTTAAAAAAAAGAAGAAAATCTACATGACCTTGGGTCTGGTGATGCATTTTAAACACACAACACCAAAAGTCTCTCAACAAAAGATAAATAATTGATAATGTGGACTTTATAAAATTAAAAATGTCGACTCTATGAAAGAACTTCTTCAGAAAACCAAAAGACAAACCACAAACTGGAAGAAAGTATTTCTAAAACACATATCTGATAAAGGGTGTGTACTCAAATTATACCAAACAATGCCAGTAAAATTTGATAAAGAATGAAACACGCACCTGTCCAAAGAAGATAAACAGATACTAAATAAGCATACAAGAATATACTCAAGATGCTGGTAGAATTCACGTACAACGAACTTTGGAAGACGGTCTGGCAGTTTTTTCCAAATCTAAATAGTCTCACCTTAGGATCCAGGAAGAGTACCTCTTGTATTTAGACAACCACTTTGAAAACCTGTGTTCAAACAAAAACTACCATCAGGTAATGCACAGCAGCTCTATTCATAATGGCTAAAAGCTTAAAGATATCAGGATGTCCTTCTGTAGATGAACTCGTAAGCAAATTAGGGCACATACATGTCAAGGGGAGCAGAATACACCACCCCAAAATATGCCCATTTGACAAAAGGATTATTTTGGACTGATTAATTTAAAAAACAGCAGACCCAGGAGAATCTGTGAAAACCAAGTAGAAAATGCCCTTTTATGAGGTAAATTTACATTTATTAAGGATATCTCCATTAGTAAGGGTATGTCCCTCTCTGGACCAGGAATTGAATGATGACTAAATATCAAGAAAAACTTGTCGGGACTTCCCTGGTGGTCCAGTGGTTAAGACTCCACACTCCCAATGCAGGGGCCTGGTTTCAATCCCTGGTCAGGGAAATAGATCCCACATGCTGCAACTAACACCCGGCACAGCCAAATAAAAAATATTTTTAAAAAAAGCTTGTCAGTGAAATAGGTCTGGATGTAAATCTGCGTAACAACCATATCCGTGTTTACTGTGCTTTGCCTAATAACCTCCCTTAAATGGCTTCCTCCATTCCTTAACATCATTCTTCTATTCTTAGCTGAAGGTAGCCTTTAAGGTAATGGCTTGGGCCAGACTAAGTTTTCCTGGGTATCTTTCAAGTATACAGGAGGTATGCATGGTATATATGAAACTTGATTGTTTTTCTCCAGTTCATCTCCCTTTCATTACAACAGGAATCTCAATGAAGAACATAGAAGGGTTGAGGGAAAATTATTTTTCCTCTCATATACATGCAATGCAATAGTATTCAGAGATACAAAGGAATGAATCATCAACCCAAGCAAAAAAAAAAAAGATGAATCTAACACTTATATTGCTAAGTGAAAGAACCCAGCCTGAAGAGCTACACACTGTATGACCTCATTTATATGACATTCTAGAAAAGGCAAAACAGACATGGTAAACAGTTTATGGAATATGTGGTTGAAAAGGTCCTTATGATACTTTAGTGGTGAATACCTGTCACTATGCATTTGTCTACACCCACAGATTTTTTACAACCCAACAAGTAAATTATAATCTATTCAAGTTTAGTTGCTTAGGATATGGGAGTGTCAAAGACTGGCATACAGAATGTAACAAACAATCTGACTGATTTAGAAAGGTGTGAAAAAAACTCACTGTTGGTGGTGGGACAAAACGGGCTGACCTAAGTCAAGTTTGGAAATGAGCGGACTCTGTAGGCCAAAGGCAAAATATGCCATACATACACAGTGGACTCTGTAAGTTCTTTCCCATGGAGAGTGGCAACTAATAGTACTGAAACTACTATATCAGTAATCGAATGGAACAAGCACTGAATTTAATGACAAATGGTGGAAGTCAGGTTTCTTACCACTGGAGTGGGAAGTCACAGACAAACAAAGGGAGAAGGTTACAATATCTGTCATAACAGATCAGGTAGGAGACATCAGTGTAAACTATCTTTAGCCTAATAGAGATACACATAGTTCCACATGGAAATCTTTATAATTATGTGTATATGCATAGGCTGGGATACATGCATATATTTCCATGCACTGTCAGCTGAGCAGATTTAGCTCCCACATGTAAGTTTTCAACACCATCCTCTAATAAAAGGAACAAGAGCTCTTTGAAGAAAGGGCTGATGCTAGGACGGAGACAGTAAATATATGAAGCAGGATAATCTTAAAATATCAGAAAGTAAAGAAGTACCAAAAAATTTTAAAACCCACAAAAGAAAAATTATGTAGAATGAAAACAGGAGCAAATGGAAAAAGCGCTCAACAGCCAAAGCAAGAATGAATTAAGCAGTCTAATAATGTAGTGCTGGATTTTACCCAAAAGTTTACAATAATTACTCATGTTTCCAAACTGGTAAAAATAAGTTACATAGTTTTTGATGAATGATGTTAAATAGAAATCTCCTATGCAGAAAGCTTCTAAACGATTCATATAGATACTCAGCTGTCCATCAAGGATGTGAAGCTAACTACTCTGTCCTCAAGTGTGGCTTCTGCATTGACTTCCTCCTAAATAAGACACACAGGATGAACATGGGAAAAAATTAACTTCACTGTGTGAAAACTTCACAAACACTACCTCAGCCTGGTGAACAAAGTTAAGAATATAAGTGAGAAGTTCCCTTAAGATCCTGTTCTCTTGATATATAGTGAAGAGAAAGCACTTTACCTCTGTGATCTGCTTTTACAAAGCCAAGTCTAATTACAACAAAAACACCAAGCAAATCCCAGTGCAGGGCAGTTTACACAATACCTGACCAATCCTCCTCCACACTGTCAAGGTCATGGAAACAAGGAGAGTCTGAGCAACTGTCCATGCCCAGAAGAGACTAAGCAGACATGATGACCCCATGTCTTTTGAGACCCTGGAACAAGGAAAGGTATAACAAAGGGAACATGAATAGGGACTTCAGTTAATAAGAAAGTATCAATATTTGTTCATTAGTTGTGATGATTCTGTAGAAAATTAGACTGGAAAAATTAAAAGTCAAATAAGAGAAACCTATTGTAACAAACTGGAAATATAGAGGAAATGGGTGATTTCTTTGTAAAAACACATTACCAAAACGGACCCTAAATTAAGGAAAATACAAAAAGACTAATTAACCACTGAGGAACCTCTTCCCCTACTGGTTATCCTATCACTGTTCCAGGGTTTCCGTCTCTCAGGACAGGGAAGGAACAGGGAAAGAGCTGTTTGGCAGCTCCCCTAGTATATGACCTCAGCCGGTGTCATCTCCGCCAGCCATGCCTACCCAGTGAGGACACCTGAGGATGCATCAGGGATTATTGATTCGGATGTGTCAACTAGGACTTTTTTTATTCCCAGCAACTGGACACACTTACTGAAGTAAAATAAATTAGTATTTATTGTAAGGGTAGAAATAAATTAATACTTGCAAGAGGCAAGTTTAAGAATGGGTTTGGACCTGGCAGGTCCAGTATCTCACACTCTCTCAATGTGACCTTGTTTCTCTCCAAACCTTTGTCCTGCTCAGTGTCTGTGGGGGACCCCATTCACAGGCACAGTCTCTCTCACTGCCCTTGGGCCAACAGCAATTCTAGGTTGACAACCAGTCACCATCCTTTTCCGAGAAAAAGTTTCTCCTCTTCTTGGGTTGGAAGAAAAGTCATGGTTTTGAATACCTTTGGCCTGGCTTGGGTTTCATTCTCATCCTTGACCCATCACCAGAAGATGGAAAATGGGACTGGCTAGATGTGGGTTGTAAACCCATCTTTGAGCTGGGTGGAACATGGGCTCATCCTTCTGGAACTATTTGGACTGGAAGCAGGTGAGATGTAATTCCCAAAGGAAAACTGAGGCACTAGACTTGGGCATGAGAACAGAGGCTGGCTGGGAGAAAGCAGCAGATTCTATGTCAATGACAGCTTACTGCACAGAACAGAATCTGACACAAAAGGCAGAAAGGGGTTCACTTAGGGTCAGGGGCTGCAGCTACTCATCCAGTGCTCTTACTGTCCTCCCAAGACTGCAAAGAGTTCTTTCACTTGCTGAAAAGGCAGGATCATTGTTGTTGGTAAACTCAAGTCTCCTGCCTTGGGCATCACCTCTCAGAGGCTGGCCCAGAACAGCCCATGTGCCCTGAGAAGACACACAGCCCTCATTCCTGCCCCTGAGAGGTGGGACCACTTGAGTTATGGCATCTCCCTGGCCATATTAATTACCCATCCCTGAAAAACAATACTGCTCCTTTTCCAGGTTCTTCTGTCTCCTTTACTAAGGGAAGAAACCAAGTGCTAGGGTGGTAAGGAAACTCTTGTGCAATGAAGTAATGGGAGGCTCAAGCATTATTTCATGCCATGGAACCCATAACTGGCAGGCTTTCCAGGGGCCACATGGATGCATATGGCTCTCCAAGACAATGCAATCTCAGTGTGAACCTCCCATTGGGAGGCCCAGTTACTCCCATAACTTTGATTCTTAATGAATATGAATGGCAAAATTTCTAACAACTAAAAGGACAAAGGATTGCAGGGCCACGGTCTGCTGTATGGTTGTTGTGTAAGGGACACACTCAAATATTTAGAGAGTTATTACCTCTCTGGGCAGGCTATGAGGCTGTGAAGCCTGTGAAGGGGAGGCCCTTTTCTCAACCACATGGATGATGGTAGTTGAAACATCTCAAAGGAATGTCTACCGTGCCCAGGTAGCTGTTCCATCGCTCAGCAGCATGGTCAGCTCACTAATTGTCCATGTGGTCTTGACAGGGCCCAGGCCGAACTGAGCTAGAGGACCACAGATGCCTGTCTGAATGGTCAGAGGTCAAGGACTGTCCTGCCTGAGGCTTGATGGTCTACTGACACCCACTCAGATAGGACAAAGGATGCCTGCAGTCCCAGGAGGGCCCCACCAGCCCTCAAGTAGGCAGGGGGCTGTCAGGTTGCTATACCCAGTCCTGCATTTATCCACACATGTCCACTGAGTGCCCTCCTGTCTGGGCACTATGCTGGAATGGAGGCTGCCCAGGCAGAGTAGGGCCAGCACCACCTTTCCCAGATGGGAGGGCAGGAGGAAACCATGCGTGACTGCTTACACCCTCCACAACTCTTGACTGACATCGAGTTCAATTTGAAACACTCTGAGACGGTACAGACATTTCATTCTTCTCTCAGAGCCCAGGACTGGGGGGTAGAAAAGCAGTGGTCCAGCTCAACTCCCTGACTCATGTGTGACCCTGGGCAAATCCTATCCACCCTGGAGACCTCAGAGAGGAGAAAGGAAGGGCAATGGGGGCCAGTTATGCTTAAACCTAACCCTAACCCTAAGGAACCCTAACCTCTAACCCTAACACCCTAACCCCAGACCCCTCTTCCCTCTATTCTGACTCTCAAACCCTGACCCCTGACCCTTAAACCCTGACCTGACTCAAACGCCAGACCTAAACCCTCACCCAGTGGATACCGAGGGATGACGGTACTCTGGAATAAACCTAGGGATTCAGACCTTGCATTTAGCAATAGTTTTTTAGATCTGACACTAAAGCACAAGCAATGAAAGAAAAAAACAATAAGGAGTTCCTCAAAATTACACACCTTTGAACATCAAAAGAGGCTATCCGGAAAGTAAAAAGACAGCCCACAGAGTGGAAAAAAATTTAGGCATATCATATATCTGATAAGAGTCTCTATCCAGAATATATCAAGAACTTTTACCACTCAGTAAAAGGGCAACCCAATATTTGAAATGCACAAAGGACTTGCATGGACTGTTCTCCAGACAAGGCATACAAATGGTGAAAAAGCACACGAAAAGATGTCAAACATCAGTAGTCATGATGGAAATGCAAATTAAAACCACAATGTGAACATTATATATCTGATAAGAGTCTTTATCCAGAATATATCAAGAACTTTTACCACTCAGTAAAAGAGCAACACAATATTTGAAATGCACAAAGGACTTGCATGGACTGTTCTCCAGACAAGGCATACAAATGGTGAAAAAGCACACGAAAAGATGTCAAACATCAGTAGTCATGATGGAAATGCAAATTAAAACCACAATGTGATACCCCTTCACACACACTAGAATGGTTATATTAAAAATAAATAAAAGTAACAAATGTTGGCAACAATGTATGGAAATGGGGACCCTTAAACTTTACTTACGGAAATGTAAAATGGTGCGATGTATGTGTACAAAATTTTGGCATTTTCTCAAAAATATAAAAATGTAATTATCATATGTTTCAACAACTCCACTCCTAGATATATACCCAAAGAACTGATAACAGGTGTTCAAATAAAAACTTGTACACCAATATTCATAGCAGCACTGTTCACAATAGCCCAAGGTAGAAACAATTAAAATGTCCACCAGTGGGTGAATGGATAAGCAAAATAAGGTAGATCCATAAGCTGCGTTATTCTGTCATATAAAGGAATAAAGTAAAATTGTGCAGCCGCGGTGGAAAACAGTACGGCGGCTCCTCAAAAACTTAAACATGGAATTAATGTATGATCCCTCAATTCCACTCCATGGTATACACCCAAAATATTAGAAAGCAAGGACTGGAACAGATATCTGTACCCCCATATTCATGGCAACATTATTCACAATAGCCAAAATGTGGAAGCAACACAAGTGTCCTTCAACAGATGAATGAATAAGTACAGTGTAGTATATACACAATGGACTATGATTCAACCTTTAAAACTAAGGTAATTCTCACACAGGTTGCAACGTGGATGAACCTTGAAGTCATTATGCTAAGTGAAACAAGCCAGACACAAAAGGACAAACATTCTATGATTCCATTAGTATGAGGTATCCTGATAAGTCAAATTCAAAGACGAAAAGTAGAATAAGTTTGCCAGGGGTTGAGGGGAATAAGTATTTACTGGTTACAGTTTCACTTGGGGAGAATGAAAAAGTTCAGGAGATGGATGGTGAGGATGTTTTTACAACAATGCAAATGTATTTGATGCTATAGACGTGTATACTTAAAATGACTTCAATGATAAATGTTATGTGTTCTCAATCACAATGAAAAGAATGATACTTGTTACAACATGGATAAACACTGAAAACATCCTAAGTGAAAGAAGCCATACAGGAAAAGCCACCCAGATCATACTCATCTTGTACACTTAAAACCCATGCAGGTTTTTAAAATGAGGGAAAGCCCCAGGGATGGTTCCAGAAAATGAAAACTGGATTAGAATGGAAAAAGACCTTTCCACAAAGTTGGGGCAGCTGGTGAAAGCTGAAGTGGTCCTGTGAATAGAATTATAATGTGGAAACCATAATTATCCCTCATTTTGAAGTTACGTCCTGGTTCCCTGGGAGACTGGCCCTCTTTTGGCTAAAACACACTGCAGTATTTGGAGTGAATGTAGAAAACTTTGTACTGCTATTTAAAGTTTAAACATTTGAAATTTACTAGAAAATACTTTTCAATACAAGTATGTCAGTAACATGCCAGAAAATCAGAGATGACATCAAACATTGCTAGAGAGGCCAAGACTTAACCAGACCAAATTCAACTAAAGCAGTGATGCTAATCACTTTGTCCACATGGTATTAAGAGGCACCGTGGGAAGATAATATTAGGAGCCACTAGGTCCTGGGAGCTGTGGATGACCTGGATGTAGTGGAAAACAGTGGGATTTGTGAATTCTAGGTTTCCACATAAAACCACCAAAGAAATGGTCAGAACTAAAAAAATGAACTCAGTAAAACTGCAGGATCATATGTGATTCTATACACTAATGACGAAATATCAGAAAGAGGAATTAAGAAAACAATTCCATTTATAATTTCATCCCCCAGAAAACTAGGAAAAAATTTAACCAAGAACTTGAAAGACCTGCACACTGAAAACGAAGACATTGATGAAAGAAACTGAACAGACACAAATCAATAGAAAGATATCCCGTGTGCATGGGTGAAAATATTGTGCTAATGTCCATGCTACCCAGAGCGATGTACACATACACGCAACCACTACCAAAATTTCAATGACATTTCATAGAAGCAAAACAAACAATCTTAACATTTGTGTGGAGCCACAAACGACCCAGAAGAGCCAAAGCGATCCTGAGGAAGGAAAACGGGCTGGAGGCATCTCGCTCCGACTTCACACTTCATTACAAAGCTACAGTCCCCAAAAAGTGTGGAATTGGCACAAAAACAGGCACACAGACCGTAAGAACAGAGCAGAGAGCTCAGGAATAAACCTACAGGCATGTGGTCAGTTAATTCACAAGAAGGGAGCCAAGAACATACACCAGGGAAAGGACAGTCCCCTCAATAAATGGTGCTGGGAAAACCAGACGCCACACGCCAAAGAACAACACTGCATTCTGTCTACACCACACACAAAAGTGGCCAAAAACCCTGTTTTCCACATCAAGCCCTTCCCCTCCTGGGTCCTCTGAAGACAGACACCTCAGCGGTCAGCCACACACAGGAACCTTCTCCCCACTTTTCCTCACCTTTTCCCTCAGCGCCATCACCTCCTGACAGGTCCTGAGGAGACCAGGCTCCTGTCAGAGAGAAATGGATCCCACGATGTCCCAAAGCTGAAGGGCCAGCGGGTCCTGAGGAGACCCGGCTTCCGTTAGTGTGGACTCGACCCCAGCTTGTCCCGGAGCCCGGCCGTCAGCATGGACTCAGCCACGCGTGTTCCAGAAGCCAAATCCCCACCGGGTCCTGATTAGACGGGGCTCCTGTCAGCTCCACATGGAGCCAAGTCCGCAGGCTGAATGCTTGTTCCGCAGAGGGTCAGGGAGGCGGGCTCACGTTGCCTGCCAGTCAATGGGAACGTGCAGCCCAAGCCGCCTCCCAGTTCAGTGGATGCCCCTCCCCCTGAGGACACTTCCGCTGCATCCACTAAACCGTGGAAATTCAAACTGAAATACAGTCAAGTATCCCATGACTTCTCCAAAATAGTTATGGAACAATTAACTGGAAACTGTATGAAATGAAATGACTGTAGACACAAACTTTAAAACTTAGACCAAACTCACTCCAATTTATTAACAGACATTTAAAATGGGAAACTGTAAAAATTACAGAGATAAACCTAGAAAATCTACATGACCTTGGGTTTGGTCTGGAGATCATGGGCTTTGAGTTTTAACACACAACACAAAAAGTCAATCCACAAAAGAAAAAAGCAATCTTATGGACTTTATGAAGTTAAAAATTTCTACTCTCAAAGACCTTATTCAGAAAATCAAAAGACAAGCCACAAACTGGGAGAAAAATATTTGCAAAACTTGTATCTGATAAAGGATTTGGACTCAAAATAGACAAAGACGTCTAAAACAACCCCATAAAAAATGGGTTAGGATCTGAACAGACAGACAGCCAAAAAAGATATACAGATAGTAAACGTCATACAAAAACATGGTCAACATCATACACCGCTAGGGAATTACAAATTAAAATCACGAGATATCACAGCACACCTGTTAGGACTGAGGCAGGAGATAGATGGGCTCCAGGTTAGACGTTTACAACTGGCCTCCTGTTCACAGTTCCTGGGGTGAGAAGAAGATGGGCTCCAGGCTGGACATTCATTACCAGCCCCATTTACATTTCCTGAAGCAAGAGACAAGCGGGCTCCAGGACTACATGTTTATGACTGGACTTCTGTCTATATTTCGAGATCTCACCTCAATATAAAAACCAGCAACAGAAACAGGGTAAATAACTGGACATTAGACATTTTTATGGTAAGGACAGAGCGGGACTAAACCCTGTTAAAAGATCAAGAGGTCATACATTTCCCATCCTTGGGGCCAGGGAGACATTGCACATGTGGAGAAAGGCACCTTGGAGGTCAAAAAGGAAGGAGCACCACCCCATAGTAGGTGATGCTAAGGCCGTCCCATAGGTCTCTGGGCTGTAATCCATCTTGGAAAAAAGTTGCACAGGCATGTTGGGCGGGGTCCTAGGGCAGGGCAGGTGTGGAAAAAGAAACCAGATAATTGGCCAGAGGTAAACAGAGACCCGGGAGAACTGCCCTATATAAGTAACTTAACCACCTCTTTACTGTGCTCCTCCTCATTGGGGGGATGCCCACACCCTTTCTCTCCGGGTCTGCGTCTCTGCCTTGCTTTTTTTTTTTTCTTTGTGGTATGCGGGCCTCTCACTGTTGTGGCCTCTCCCGTTGCGGAGCACAGGCTCCAGACACGCAGGCTCAGCATCCATGGCTCATGCGCCCAGCCGCTCCGCTGCATGTGGGATCTTCCCGGAACGGGGCACGAACCCGTGTCCCCTGCATCGGCAGGCGGACTCTCAAGCACTGCGCCACCAGGGAAGCCCCTCTGCCTTGCTTTTGTCTTAACTAAACAAACTGTTTCTCTGTGTGCTCTCCCACCTGTTGTTGTGCTATGTCTCTAATAATAAACTTTGTACCTGTTTTTCACTTTTGCCTCTGTAAGAAATGCATTTTTCACTGGGGGCAAGAGCCAGGGGGTGTGGTGGCTAGCATTCCTAGTTTTCATCCAGGCTACCCAGGTTCAATTCCTGGGCAGGGAATTAAGATCTCACTTCACACCACCAATCACTGCTGCCTCTCCAAAATCAGGACAGCCAAACTGAAAATAATGACAAGACCAATTGCTAGAGGGTGAGGAACAACAGGAACTCTCCCTGCTTACTAGTGGGATGCATGTACAGCCACTTCATAAGACAGTTTGTCACTTCTTTCCAAAGCTAAACAAGTCTCACCTTGGGATCCAACGGTCGTGCTTCCAGTATTTAGGCAACTGCTTTGAAAATCTATGTCCAAATGCAAACAAAGATGCAATTATGCACAGTAGGTCTACTCATAATGACTAAAAACTTGAGGAAATCAAAATGTCCTTCAATAGATGAATGCATAAGCAAACTGGGGTACATCCATGTCAAGGTGAGTAGAATATGCCACCCCAAAATATGCCTCTCTGGCATAAGGATTATTTCAGTCTGCTTTAAAAAAAAAAAAAAAAAAAGAAAGAAAGAAAAGAGAAAGGAAACTCAGAAAACTGAGTAGAGATTGCCCTTTTCTGAAGGACATTTACAATAGAGAAGTCTCCATTTATAAGGGTATGTCCCTCTTTGCACCAGAAATAGAAGGATAATGAAATCTCAAGTAACTGTTATCAGTGAAGAAGTCCTGACTTAAATGCGCTAACAATCATACCCTTGTTTACTGTGCTATGCATGATCCGTAACTGGCTTCCCCCTTCCCAACATCGTTCTTCTGTTTTTAGCTGAAGATGGTATTTAAGGTGATGGCTTTGGTCATTTCAGGGAGCGACTCAGCTTTCCTTGGTATCTCCCTTGTGTACAGGGTGTATACATGTTATTAAACTTCTGTTTTTCTCCTGGTAACCTGTCTTTTATTATTGGGGGGCGGGGTCTCAACCAAGAACCTAGAAAAGTAGTGGGAAAATTGTTTTTCCTCCCGTACACATGAAATGGAATTCTACTCAGCAGTAGAAAGGAATGCACCAGCAACCTATGGAAAGACATGGATAAATCTTCAGTATACACTGCTAAGTGAAAGAACCCAGCCTGAGGAGGCTGCACACAGTATGATCCCACTGATGACATTCTACGAAAGGCAAAGGTACACAGCGGATAAGCAGATCATGAGGTGGGGGGTTTGAAGTATTCCACATGATACTCTAGGATGGATACCCGTCACTATGCATTTGTCTAAGCCCATAGATGTGTGTAGCCCAAGGGCTCAATCGTATAATCTATGCAAATTTAGTTACTTAGAACGTAGGAGTGTTGCAGGATGGAATACATAATGTGACAGAATCTAACTGTACTAGAAATACATGGGAAAAAACTCACTGTAGGGGATGGGGTAAAAGGTGCTGACCTAAGTTACCTTTGGAAATGAATGGAATCTGTAGACTAAAGGCAAAATGGACCATACATAAACAGTGGGCTTTACTTTATGAAGTTCTTTCCAGGGTGTAGTAGCTAACAATTCTGAAACTTCTGCACATGTAACCTAGAAAGGAGCAATGAATAGATAAATGGCAGATGCTGGGAGCCAGGCTCCTTGCTGTGAGAGTGGGAAGTTACAAGTAATCAAGGGGAGAGCCTCTGTCCTCGTAATCCTGGATCTGGGCTTCCTGGGAGGATGCTGACTGGCCGGGGGAACTTCACACCCCATATTTCCACCCATACCTGCTGGAAACACTCAGTCCTTCATAATCAGTCAATTGCAGATTTTAAGACATTATCACCCCTAGGCAGATAAAGGAGCATAAGGGTTTTGCTTACCCCTAAGCTGTCCCAGAATCCAGGCCCTGGGGATGGAGCCAGGTTGGGGATTCCTAGGCCTCTGACCAGCAGGTGAGAGGAAGGAGGAGGACCAGTCCTGAGGGCAGAGGTTCCCTGAAGTCTGTGAGCCGCGGTGACCCGATGGGATTCATTCCCAGTGCGGACATGGGCAGGGCGTGCTGTGGTTCTGTGTTCCCCCTGGGCCCTTTGATGAAGCCATGGCAGCACTGGCCCAAGAAGTCTCCTGGTGCTGTCTCAAACTCTGACACAGTGGTTTTACAAAAGAACAGGAGAATGAAGCTGAGCCCCTGACGGTCACTCCTTTCTGGCTCTGAGTTGCTTCCAACAGGACCGCAGTCACCTGCAAGTAGTCTGCTGTGACTTACCTACCTCCATTGGCCTTTCCTCTCCCTCCCTGCAATGATTCCAGTGACATTTCCAGCCTGGACCTCTCTCCCAGGCCACATGCCTCTGTCCAGCCACTGCATCCCCATCTCACCTTAGAGGCTAACAGGCCCCTCAGAGGACTGTGATCCTGCAGCTCCCCACACCCTAGGAGCAGCCCCACCTTCCCAGGTTGCTGAGCCCAGGCACCAGGTGTAACCAAGCAGGACCCTATGGGACCTTCCCAGGACAGACCCCTCCCCCATATCCTCTACTGTAGCTCCTGTCTGAAGTACCTGGATAATAGTATCTAATGCACACTTCCTGAGTTCTTTTACAGATGCTAAAACCACCACCAAGTGGAAGAAACTAACTACTTGATGATCATGAACAGGTAGCCCCAGAGCTTCTGGTGCCTAAGAATTTACAGTGTTAACTGCCTGTTACCTCACCATCAACCAGAGAATCGTGCACCAGCTGATCACATACCCTGTGACCGCCCCCTCCTTAAACTGGCCTTTAAAATGCTTTGCTGAAATCCCTCAGGGAGTTCAGGCTTTTAGAGCACAAGCCATCTGTCCTCCTTGTATTGGCAATTTTATACTTAAAGCTCTACTTTCATTCACCAAACCGGTGTGGGTAGATTGGCTTTACTGCACTCAGGCAAGTGGACCCAAGTTTAGTTCGGTAACACTGGGGCCTCCCAGGCTCTCACTCTCCTTGTGCCCCAGTGACTGTCAGCTCCTCCTCCAGAGGCTGTGGCCAGTCCCCACACTATTTCACCTCTACACCCACAGCCCTGGCCCAAGCCCGATCCCTCCATTAGGCCCTGACAACACTCCCTGTCCCCAAGTGCATCTCACATCCCACCCCAAAGAGTGGTCTTTCTGAAGCATAAACGAGACTTTGACTCTCTCCCACCTGTACACCCCCGCAAAGTTTTCCCCACTTTTGCTGGGGTGCCTGGTGGGAGAGGTGTCCATCGTGGTCCTGAGATTCCCCGGCATCCCCACTAGGCTGCTGGATCCTGGGCTCCCTGACAATGAACATCTCAGCAGGCCAGACAACATGGCAAAAAACCCCAGAACTGCTCACCTCAGGACGGGACTAGCAACACACTGTCACTGCCTGATCAAAGAGAGCAGAGAAGGGTTCCCCAGCTGGGACACAAACACTGCACACACTCTCCCTGAGCCATCGCATGATCCCCGTGGGACTTGAGGGAAGGAGGGACCGAGGCACATATTGGTTCCTAAGCAGGATGGTGTGGGCTCAGCCATGTCCCCCACAAATTCACATGTTGAATCCCTAACCCCCAGGACCCCAGGATGTGGCTGTATTTGGAGACGGGGTTTTCAAAGAGGCAATCAAGGTAAAAATGTGGTCACTAGGGTGGATCCTGATCCAATAGAACTGATGTCCTACAAGAGGAGACTGGGACACAGAAAGGCACAGAGAGAGACCATGTGAGGACAGGGGGAGAAGATGGCTGTCGACATGCCAAGGAGAGAAGCCTCAGAAGAAACACCTTGATCTCAGACAGCATCCAGGACTGGGAGATGTCTGTTGTTTAAGCTGCCCTGTCTGTGGTATTTGTTACAGCAGTCCCGAGCAGACTCACACACAGGGTAACTCAGGGCTCAGACTGGAAAGAGCCCCCTCTCCATTCCCCTGTACATGAGTTACAGGAGCCTCAAAAACTGAGGAGGGGGGTCCCTGAGGGGAGGCACAAGATAGAAGATGTTAGGCATTAACATGATTGCATTCATGTTAAACGTGCCTGAACTACATTCACACGAGATGGTTTTGTCCTGAACGTACATCGGCACCTTTAGTCTGAACTGCCGATCTTTTGCTTCACCACCTCCACTGACAGCATTAGCTTCACCTGCTGTGGACCGTCTCCTATAGGATTTCCAGAACCACAAAGCATCGAAGCTTCACAGGACCCAGGGTCTGTACACTAGCATCTGGGCGACACTCACAGGAGTGCCGCTCAGCTGCCCATCAGGACCCATTTCCCTCTTTCCTGTTCACGGCTACCCTGCACCCCCCAGCCTTCCCACCCCTTGCAGCTGGGACCCAGTGTCTCGTGTTACCAAGGGGAAGGGGTGGAGGTGGTGAGGGGCTTGGCCAGCCTGCATCCTAGGATGGAGGGCATGATGTCCTCGTCATCACCCCACACTGCTGGTTAGAGCCCTCACCTGGAAGCAGGGAGAAGAAACAAGGGGGACAGGGCCTGGGCCCTGACACCCACCTGCTCTGGACTCTAACAAAAAGGGGACAGAGTCATCTTCAGCTTTGGCCCATTTTTGGGAGCCACTTTGTTCCAGCAACAAACCTTGGCTCTAAAAGCCAAGGTGCTTTACAAACCCCTCCCCAGCTGTCACAGAAAGTCAGGCTTAATCTCACACACTTTTTGCAAACCCCAGCTCACATTGAGACCGCCACTCAGGTGATGGTGCTTCAGAGCATTCCATTTAAAAGATCCCTGAAGTTCAGCTCTCCCAGCCCTGCCTTCAGTTTAAGAGAGAAGTTTCTTTGACAAACTTGAAAAACCAGTTCAGTTTCCTTGAAAACCAAGCTTCACAATCTCTCAAACTCTTCTCCTTCAAACATTCCTATTCTAGGTTTGCTACACCTAAACTGACAGTGCTGTCATCACGTACCAGAAAGTGATTCCTCCAAGACTATAGTTATTGGTTACATCATGCTATTGATTGTGAAATCCCAGAAGGGCCAGCTTTGCAAGGTAACCACTTCAGGACTTGGCACTGGGTCGCTTTCCACGGACAGAGTGGAGTGGCTGTTTCCACGGGCCCCATGGTGGAAGAGCTCACTTTCTGATGAAGCCAGGCTTTGATCCTTTCCAGGTGACTCTAGGGTCCTCATCATCACCAGACCCCCACCCATATGGCTGTTGTCTGTACCAACCTATATGAGACCTTGGTAAACTCCTAAAATGAGGGTTATTTTATACAGAGATAGTGAGTTGAATGGTGGCCCCAAAAGATATGTCTCCCCAGAACACGTGAGCAGGACCATATCTGGGAAAAGGGCCTCCTTACATGTAGTTAAGGGTCTCACAGGAGGTCATCTTGGGTTAGAGTGGCCCCCAATCCAATGACAGTGTCTTTGTAAAAGACAAAAGAGGAGAGACCCAGACACAGGAGATGCCACATGAAGACAGAGGCAGAGATGGGAGGGATCCTGCCACAAGCCTGGGGACGCCTGGAGCCCCCAGAAGCTGGAAAAGGCAGGGAGAACCCTATCCTGGAGCCTCTGGAGCGACTTCAGTCCTACAACACCTTGATCTCACATGTCTAAACTCCAGGACTGGGGGAGAATGAATGCCTATTGTTTTAAACCACCCAGCTTGTGGTCATTTGTTAGAGTAGTCACAAAACAGTCACACAGACCTTGCTCTATAGGATCCTGGAAATGTGGGTCTCACTAAAGGCAGACAGAGGCTGGATTATGAAACCCTTAGAATCAGCATTGGGTGCCCAGAAATCCTAAAGCAGTGGCTGGACACCAGAATGTTGACAGGTCAAGTTGGAAGCCCTAAGGGTGCTGTGTGCACACAGCCTCCCCAGGTTCTTACACCTGTACGTGTGGGGGGTAAGAATTTCAATCCTGATTCAGGACTTTTAACATTACCATTCACATTTCTAATTAAGAACCCACCAGTGGAGATTGGTTCAAAATGGTGGAGTAGAAGGATGTGCACTCACTCCCTCTTGCAAGCCCACTGGAATAACAACTAACTGCTGAACAATCATCGACAAGAAGACACTGGAACTCACCAAAAAAGATGCTCCACGTCCAAAGACAAAGGAGAAGCCACAATGAGATGGTAGGAGGGGCACAATCACAGCAAAATCAAATCCCATAACCGCTGGGTGGGTGACTCACAAACTGGAGAACAATTACACGACAGAAGTCCACCCACTGGAGTGAAGGTTCTGAGCCCCATGTCAGGCTTCCCAACCTGGGGGTCTGGCAACGGGAGGAGGAATTCGTAGAGAATCAGACTTCGAAGCCTAGTGTGATTTGATTGCAGGACTTTGACAGGACTGGGGGAAAAAAGACTCCACTCTTGGAGGGTACACACAAAGTAGTGTGCAATCAGGATGCAGGAGAAGGGGCAGTGACCCCATAAAAGACTGAACGAGACCAACCTGCTAGTGTTAGAGGGTCTCCTGGAGAGGCAGGGGTGGCTGTGGCGAACCGTGGGAACAAGGACACTGGACAGAAGAATGGATAAGTGACCTGGAAGACAGAAAGGTGGAATTCACTGCCACAGAACAGAATAAAGAAAAAAAATGAAAAGAAATGAAGATAGCCTAAGAGACCTCTGGGACAATATTAAACACAACAACATTCGCATTATAGGGGTCCCAGAAGGAGAAGAGAGAGAGAAAGGACCCGAGAAAATATTTGAAGAGATTATAGTCGAACACTTCACTAACATGGGAAAGGAAATAGCCACCCAAGTCCAGGAAGTGAAGAGAGTCCCAGGCAGGATAAACCCAAAGAGAAACATGCCGAGACACATAGTAATCAAACAGACAAAAATTAAGGACAAAGAAAAATTATTGAAAGGAACAAGGGAAAAATGATAAATAACATACAAGGGAACAGCTGATTTCTCAGCAAAAACTCTACAAGCCAGAAGAGAGTGGCACAACATATTTCAAGTGATGAAAGGTTAGAACCTACAACCAAGAGTACTCTACCGGCAAAGATCTCTTTCAGATTCGACAGAGAAATCAAAAGCTTTGCAGACAAGCAAAAGCTAAGAGAATTCAGCACCACCAAACCAGCTCTACAACAAATACTAAAGGAACTACTCTAAGTGGGAAACAAAAGAGAAGAAAAGGACCTACAAAAACAAACTCAAAACAACTAAGAAGGGCTTCCCTGGTGGCGCAGTGGTTGAGAGTCCGCCTGCCGATGCAGGGGACGCGGGTTCGTGCCCCGGTCCGGGAGGATCCCACATGCCGCGGAGCGGCTGGGCCCGTGGCCCATGGCCGCTGGGCCGGGGCGTCCGGAGCCTGTGCCCCGCAACGGGAGAGGCCGCAACAGTGAGAGGCCCGCGTACCACAAAAAAAAAAAAAACAACTAAGAAAATGGTCACAGGAACATACATATTGGTAATTACCTTAAATGTGAATTGATTAAATACTCCAACCAAAAGACACAGGCTCACTGTATGGATACAAAAAGAAGAGCCATATATATGCTGTCTACAAGAGACCCAAATCAGACTGAAGAACACATACAGACTGAAAGTGAGGGAATGGAAAAAAATATTACATGCAAATGAAAATTAAAAGAAAGCTGGAGTATCAATACTCATATAAGATAAAACAGACTTTAAAATAAAAAGTGTTACCAGACACAAGGAAGGACACTACATAATGATCAAGGGATCAATCCAAGAAGATATAACAATTACAAATATATGTGCACCCAACATAGGAACACCTCAATACATAAGGCAATGCTAACAGCTATAAAAGAGGAAATCAACAGTAACACAATAATAGTGGGGGACTTTAACACCTCACTTACACCAATGGACAGATCATCCAGACAGAAAATTAATAAGGAAAAACAAGCTTTAAATGACAAAATAGACCAGATAGATTTAATTGATATTTATAGGACATTCCATCCCAAAACAGCACATTACACTTTCTTCTCAAGTGCACATGGAACATTCTCCAGGATAGATCACATCTTGGGTCACAAATCAAGCCTCAGTAAACTTAAGAAAACTGAAATCATATCAAACATATTTTCCAACCACAACGCTATGAGAATAGAAATCAATTACAGGGAAAAAAACTAAAAAACACAAACACATGGAGGCTAAACAATATGTTACTAAATAACCAAGAGATCACTGAAGAAATCTAAGAGGAAATCAAAAAATACCTAGAGACAAATGACAGCAAAGACACGACGATCCCAAATCTATGGGATGCAGCAAAAGGAGTTCTAAGAGGGAAGTTTATAACAATACAAGCCTACCTGAAGAAACAAGAAAAAATCTCAAATAAACAATCTGACCTTACACCTAAAGGAACTAGAGAAAGAAGAACAAACAAAAACCCAAAGTTAGTAGAAGGAAATAAATCATAAAGATCAGAGCAGAAATAAATGAAATAGAAACAAAGAAAACAATAGGAAAGATCAATAAAACTAAAAGCTGGTTCTTTGAGAAGATAAACAAAAATGATAAACCTTTAGCCAGACTCATCAAGAAAAAGAGGGAGAGGACTCAAATCAATAATATGAGAAATGAAATAGGAGAAGTTACAAGGGACACCACAGAAATACAAAACATCCTAAGAGACTACTACAAGCAACTCTATGCCATTAAAATGGACAAAATGTAAGAAATGGACAAATTCTTAGAAAGGTACAACCTTCCAAGACTGAACCAGGAAGAAATAGAAAATATGAACAGACCAATCACAAGTAATGAAATTGAAACAGTGATTAAAAATCTTCCAACAAACAAAAGCCCAGGACCAGATGGCTTCACAGGCGAATTCTATCAAACATTTAGAGAAGAGCTAACACCTATCCTTATCAAACTCTTCCAAAAAACTGCAGGGGAAGGAACACGCCCAAACTTATTCTATGAGGCCCCCATCACCCTGATACCAAAACCAGACAAAGATATGACAAAAAAAGAAAATTACAGACCAATATCACTGGTGAATATAGATGTAAAAATCCTCAACAAAATATTAGCAAAGAGAATCCAACAACACATTAAAAGGATCATACACCATGATCAAGTGGGGTTTATCCCAGACATGCAAGTATTCTTCAAAATACACGAATCAATCAATGTGATACACCATATTAATAAGCTGTAAATAGAAACCATATGATCATCTCAATAGATGCAGGAAAAGCTTTTGACAAAATTCAACACCCATTTATGGTAAAAACTCTCCAGAAAGTGGGCATAGAGGGAACCTACCTCAACATAATAAAGGCCATATATGACAAACCCCTAGCAAGCATCATTCTCAATGGTGAAAAACTGAAAGAATTTTATCTAAGATCAGAAATAAGACAAGGATATCCACTCTTGCCACTATTATTCAACATAGTTTTGGAAGTCCTAGCCACAGAAACCAGAGAAGAAATAGAAATAAAAGCAATACAAATTGGAAAAGAAGAAGTAAAACTGTCACTGTTTTCAGATGACATGATATCATACATAGAGAATCCTAAAGATGCCAGGAGAAAACTACTAGAGCTAATCAATGAATTTGGTAATGTTGCAGGATACAAAATTAATGTACAGAAATCTCTTTCATTACTATACACTAACAATGAAAGATCAGAAAGAGAAATGGGGAATCCCTGGTGGCGCAGTGGTTGAGAGTCCACCTGCCGATGCAGGGGACACGGGTTCGTGCCCTGGTCCGGGAAGGTCCCACATGCCACGGAGCGGCTAGGCCCGTAAGCCGTGGCCGCTGAGCCTGCGCGTCCGGAGCCTGTGCTCTAGACACAAAAGACCCTGAATCACCAAAGCAGTCTTGAGGGAAAAAAATGGAGTTGGAGAAATCAGACTCCCAGGCTTGAGACTATACTACAAATCTACAGTAATCAAGACAATATGGTACTGGCACAAAAACAGAAATATTGATCAATGGAAGAGGATAGAAAGCCCAGAGATAAACCCACCTACCTATGGTCAACTAATCTATGACAAAGGAGGCAAGGATATACAACAGAGAAAAGACAGTCTCTTCAATAAGTGGTGCTGGGAAAACTGGACAGCTACATGTAAAATAATGAAACTAGAACACTCCTTAATACCATACACAAAAATAAACACAAAATGGATTAGAGACCTAAATGTAAGACCGGACACTATAAAACTCTAAGAGGAAAACATAGGCAGAACACTCAGTGACATAAATCACAGCAAGATCTTTTTGACCCACCTCCTAGAGAAATGGAAATAAAAACAAAAATAAACAAATGGGACCTAATGAAACTTAAAAGCTTTTGAACAGCAAAGGAAAACATAAACAAGACGAAAAGACAACCCTCAGAATGGGAGAAAACATTTTCAAATGAAGAAACTGACAAAGGATTGATCCCCAAGATTTACAAGCAGCTCATGTAGCTCAATATCAAAAAAACAAACAACCCAATCCAAAAATGGGCAGAAGACCAACATAGACATTTCTCCAAAGAAGACATACAGACTGCCAACAAACACACGAAAGAATGCTCAACATCACTAATCATTAGAGAAATGTAAACCAAGACTACAGTGAGGTATCACCTCACAGCAGTCAGAATGGCTATCACCAAAAAATCTACAAAGAATAATTGCTGGAGAGGCATTACTTGGAGAAAAGGGAACCCTCTTGAACGGTTGGTGGGAATGTAAATTGATATAGCCACTATGGAGAACAGTATGCAGGTTCCTTAAAAAACTAAAAATAGAACTACCATACCACCCAGCAAACCCACTACTGGGCATATACCCAGAGAAAACCATAATTCAAAAAGACACATGCACCCCAATGTTCATTGCAGCATTATTTACAATAGCCAGGTCACGGAAGCAACCTAATGCGTATTGACAGATGAATGGATAAAGAAGATGTGGTACATATACACAATGGAATATTACTCAGCCATAAAAAAGAATGAAATTGGGTCATTTTTAGAGACGTGGATGGATCTAGAGACTGTCATACAGAGTGAAGTAAGTCAGAAGGAGAAAAACAAATATCATATATTAACGTATATATGTGGAACCTAGAAAAATAGTACAGATGAACCAGCTTGCAAGGCAGAAATAGAGACACAGATGTAGAGAACAAATGTATGGACACCAAGGAGGGAAAGTGGTGGGGGGGTTGGGATGAATTGGGAGACTGGGATTGACATATATACACTAATATGTATAAAATAGATAACTAATAAGAACCTGCTCTATAAAAACATAAAGTAAAAGTCAAAAATTAAATAAATAAAAATTTAAAAAATAAAACAGAAAAGACAAGCTCTTCCCTTTCCATACACTTATTTATATGAATGAATGATTTCCATGCTTATATCTATAAATACAAAAAAGAGGAATAAAATCTACCTTGAACCAAAAAAAAAGAAAAGAAAAACCAGAACCCACCACTGAGACAGATGAAACTCTATCAGGACACTTGCTCCAGTGGTAAACAATTTTGAAATTGGTCAGAGGTGGGGAATTGTCTCACATGCAGCCAGCAGCGCCCGCTCCCCGCAAGGAGCGTCCTCATTGCCAAGCTGGTGGAAGGTGCCGAGGCGTCTCTGAGTAAACGTGAGCTGAACCCCAGGCCAGCTGCTGCTGAACTTTTTCCACCCTCCCCAGGTAAAACACCTGAATATGTGCAGACTTTAACAACTAGAAGAGGGGGCCTGGAGCCACACCAGCAACAGCACGCAGGCCCGAGTTGGTGCCTGCAGGCCAGCCAGGATGGTCGTGGCCCCAGGCGCTCTCTGCAAGCTTTCCGTTTCCGTACCTGTGTTACCCCTCCTCTCCTGGTCTCCACCGCTTTTTTTCTTGCGTCCTCACCTCTGCCCGGGGAGAAATTCCAACAGCAGGTATTGGTGACACATCGTCTTCCTTAGCAGGGAGCAGCCTGGGAACTCCTGCGGAAAGTCCAGCAGAGCCCCACTCACACCGGGCCACCCACAAAGCCATGGGCCCTGCTCCCTCCCAGCAGCCCAGCCCCGAGACTGCTGACGGGGCAGAGAATATGGCGTCAGGCACAGCTGCAGGCACTCTTGCTGCCTGGAGGGGTACACCTGGGGAGGGCTGGCCGGCTGAGTCAGGCTGCGCAGGTCAGGCAATCCTTGCCCATCAGGGGCGCAGAGTTGCAGAAAATGGGCCCTGCTGCACTGGCCAGGTCCAAGGAACAGGTGTGGCGTCCTGAGGGTCAGGATAGACAAGGGGCTGCAGCTCTGGCTTGTTTTCTAATCATTTTATCTGGTCCGTGAGGGGGAGACAACTTCAAGAAGACCCTCTCCTAATGAGAGGAACCCAGGAGTCAGGGAGGGGCGGGGTGGTGGGTGGAGACAGAGGCCTGGTGCCCCGGCTGCAGTGGAAGCCTCTGGAAGACCAGGCGGAGGGAGGCCGCACAGAGTGAAACCCAGGGTCACAGACCTGTCGGAGCTGCTGTTTGTTAGTTCAGGTCCTGCTCTGAGGTGCTCAGTGTCAGTTCTGACCAACAGGTGAGCTGGGGTGCTCTGTAACAAGGGCTACGTGCATGGTTCCTGTGTGCCCAGCCCTGCTGGGTGCCTGCCCAGGGGAGCTCCGTATCCTGGGCGGGGCCTGACCACGAGAGCCCCTTGGGCTGCTGGGTTGCCTACACAGGTGAGCTCTGTATCCTGGGAGGTTAACTGGGGAGGAGCAAGTCCCACCTTGGATGCGGCTGTCACCTCTTTCCTCACAGGGTTCCATCGCCGAGTCAAGGGGGCTCATTCTCCCCAAACACAGCATCAGGAGGGCGGGAGGGGTGACAGTCCCCACTGGGTCTCCTTCATGTGAGACCCTGTGCTTTTGAAAGAGCAGGCACTCTGCACTCAGGGGTGGTGGGGTGGTGGCATGAGGCCCACAATGGGCAGGAGGGTCACCAGGTGGGGATGAGCCAGTGTGCAAGGAGTTCCACGGTGGGTTCTCCTCTCCAACGGCTTCTGTGCCTCAACCTCTCCCCGTGTCTCCCATCGAAGACAGCTCGGTGCCCGTGCTGAGTGTCAGCCCCAGGGCATGAGGTCACCTGACCCCGAGCTATAGGAGCCGTCAGCCACCCCCATCCATCACCCCCACCCCCCGCACACGCTGCAGGGAAGCAGGACCTGAGTGCAGGGCTGTCAGTGGCCCTGAGCGTCCCGCCCGGAATTGGCCAGCGAAATGGACAGACTGGATCTCCTGGCCCAGCCCATGCAGGACTGTGCTGGCTGGGCTTCCAGTGTGGCTGCCTCCTTCTGGAAGCCTGGGAGGCTGGAATCAGGCCACTTCTTGTCTGTCCTTGCAGGAGACTGGGCTGCACTACAAGAAGTTCCTGGCTCACCCGTGGATCCTGACCATCAGGTGGCCAGAGAAATTGGTAACATTTTTATTTTGCCTGTTTAAGTGTTTAATGACAAAGATTTTGTTCACTTTCCTGATGTGGGTGTCCAAAGATGAGAGACCCATGTGTGTGACCTGTACCTCCTATGAGATCAGCCCTAAGGTAGTTTAAACAGGATCAAGTTCTGTCTACACAGTAGATTTAGACCTCTCCACATCCTGTCTACTGATTATGTTTAGAGCTGACCATGTGCTGTCTATAATAAGAACATTTAGACCTGACCATGTTCTGTGTACGTTAGGACTATGGGGACCTGGGTAGAGACACGGCCTGGCCTCAGTACTGGGAAGCTCCTGCAGTGTCTGCTTCTGAATGTCAGTGCCTAGATGTCTGGCGTCTGGAGCTGAGGTGGGCTTGTCTAGGTAACAGTGTCTCTTCTGAGTGTGGTTACCTGGTCCTCCCAAGGGTCAGTGCTATGGTCGGGGCCTTAGTCTTTATCCCTGCAAGGTTCACCTTCCTTGAGGCTCATGGAGACTCCTCAGAAGGGCTACCGGGAAATTATTCCAATTATTCCAATTTGCATTGTGAGTAGGGAGGCAGGTTTACCTGCTGAATTGATTGCAGGGCACGCAGATCGGGTAAAAGACCGATGGGCAACAGGTGAGGCTGCTGCTCAGCTCTCCTTCCAGTCAATCGTCCCTACTCAGCAGAGTCCAGAGCTGCTCCTCGGCTTTCAGCCCTGCTGTCCTGTGAGTTTTCTCAACATGTAAGTGACACAAGAAAGGACTGAGCCTGCCAGAACCAAGGTAGTGTGTTCACTTCTAGCATGAAAGCTTTAAAAACAGTTAAAATCACACAGAACCAGAGTGAGAAGAGGACTTCTCTGGGACAAGTGTGGGGGGAAGAGAGCAACCTTACACTTATTCTGGCATCCCAGGAGGTCCCAGGAACCCAGCTTGTTTCCACATTAGGGGACAACCCAGCAGAGCCATGGTGTCCTGACCAAGGGGACGTGTGACCCCAGGTGCAGGGTCTGGGGAGGTGGGGTCACCTGGCGAGGGTGGACCTGTGGCCCCAGGTGTGGGGTGTCTGGGAAGGTGGGGTCACCTGGTGAGTGTGGACCTGTGACCCCAGGTGGGGGGGTCTGGGGAGGTGAGGTCACCTTGGAGACTGTGCATGTGTGACCCCAGGTGGGGGGGCCTGGGGATGTGGGGTCACCCTGGGACTGTGGGCATGTGACCCAGGTGTGGGGGGGTTCTGGGGAAGTGGGGTCACCCTGGTGAGTGAGAACGTGTGACTTCAGATGCAGGGTCTGGGGAGGTGGGTCACTGTGGTGAGTGTGGACGTGTGACCCCAGGTCACACACATAGGGTGTGGGTACTGTGTGGGTCTCACCACATCTGCATGGGTCGGGATCACATGTACAGGGAGACACCATGTCTGCTCTTTGCCTGAAGACTTTCTTGTCCCTTTTGAGATTTCCAACATCTGAATGAAGAGTGTTGCCCTGATTATCCTGTGGTTCCTTTTCTTCTCTTAATCTTGTCACATTCATATGGGTCAGGCATGTTTGAGTGGGTTGCTGCTCTGTGTTCTGGTGAGTGGCAACCCTTGGTGGTATCATATTAATATCATAGCATTTCATATATCTAATCTATGGGGGTCACCACTGCCTGGGTCCCCCTGCACAGAGGTCAGGTGAACACAGACTAGCCTCCCTAAGAATGGTCTCCCATGTGCCATGTGAGGGTACTATGATGGCCCCTAAGGTGGGGGACTGTGTTTGGGCCTCCAACATTTGTGATGAAGGGGAGTTGAAATGGAATCTCAATTAACAAGACATTATTTTAAGAATTTACTTTAAGTGAAATAAAACACACGTCACATACCCTTTACCATCACCACCATTTTAAGTGCACGTTTCTGAGGCATCAGATCTATTCACTTTCTCGTGGAGCCATCACCACCATCCCTAGAACTTTTCATCTTGCAAAACCAAAATTCCACAACCATGAAAGTCTCACTCCCCACTCCCTCTCACTGCCCCTGGCACCGATATCCACTTCAGTCCCTGAGTTGTCGACTCCAGGGCACCCACTGGAGTGGAATCCTGCAGTGTTTGCTGACGGGTCACTTTGGAAGAGCTGACTGTCAGTCTGAAGCTCTGCCTGTTTGTATCTGAAGAATCTGCATTTAAGGAGAGGGTGTATGAGGAAGGGGGTGTATGAGGGACAAAGGTGTCTGGGAGAGTGACAGCACTTTTTACTTTTATCTCATTTATTGAGAAAGGCATAATTGTTCTGGTGTTGGCTTGAAACTGGTTGAAAAGGACTTGAGTCCTTCCTTATTTTACATTTACATAGGTAGGATCTTCAAACATAGTATATGGTGGAGGGCCTCCATGCAACCATTCTAGGTTAGGAGTAGCAGTTTAGTTTCCACCGCTGAGACTTCTGGTTTGGATGCAAAAGCTTTTCAAAGTATGAAGGTTATTAGTATTACTGCTGCTACTGAGATGAATGAGCCAAAAGACAAAATATTTCATGTTGTGTGTGCCTCAGGGTACTCAGAGTAATGTAGTGACCTCCCTGAGAGGCCAAGAAAGTGCTGCAGGAAGTCATATTTACTACTACAAATATACCTGTGAAGTGAGTTTTTGCTCATGCTAAGTGTATAACCTGAGAATAGTGGGAATCAGTGTAGGAAGCCTCCTATAATAACGAAGACTGCTCCCATGGACATTACGTCATGGAAGTGTGCTACTACATAGTATGTATCCTGGAGGACAATGTCTGGGGATGAGTTGGCTAAGATGATTGCTGTCAAAGCACCTACTGTAAAAAGAAAAATCAAGCCTAAAACTCATAATATAGTGGGAGGTCATATAATATTACCTCCATGAAGAGTTGCTAATCAGGGACTTCCCTGTGACGCAGTGGTTAAGAATTCACCTGCCAATTCAGGGGACACGGGTTCAAGCCCTCGTCTGGGAAGATCCCACATGCTGCGGAGCAACAAAGCCCGTGCGCCACAACTACTGAACCTGCTCTCTAGAGCCTGAGAGCCTCAACTACTGAAGCCCACGTGCCAGAGCCCGTGCTCTGCAACAAGAGAAGCCACTGCAATGAGAAGGCCGCGCACCGCAACGAAGAGTAGCCCCCGCTCACTGGAACTAGAGAAAGCCTGCGCGCAGCAACGAAGACCCAATGCAGCCAAGAAAAAAAAAAAATTAAAAAAGAGTTGCTAATCAGCTAGATACATTTACTCCTGTAGGGACAGAAGTATTTAACGGTAGCTGATGCAAAGTTTGCTCCAGAGTTGACAGCTATCCCTATGGTAAACATATGATGGGCCCACAAGAGAAATCCTAAAAAGCCAGTGGACATGACTCATACTATTCCCAAATAACTGAAAGGCACTTTTTGTCCTAAATAGTATGTAATGATATGTGAGTTTATAACATACCCTGGTAGGCCATGAATGCAGACTTCAGGGTGACCAAAGAATCAAAACAGGTGTTGGTATAGGATTCGGTCTCCTCCTGCAGAATCAAAGAAAGTAGTGTTGAGATTTCTATCTCTTAACAGTATGGCAATTCTGGCTGCTCGGACTGACATTGGTAATTATATTAAGATGGCTATAGTCGGGGAAGATTAAACAAATAATGGTGTTTGGTATTGGGATGTGACTGCTGGTTTTGTATTAAAGACTATAGTAATAAAAATAATAGCACCAAGAATTGAAGAGACACCTGCTAAATGAAAGGAGGAAATGGTTAGGTCGACCGAGGCTCCTGTGTGGGCCAGATTGCTGGCTAGAGCTGAATATACGGTTCCACTTGTACCAGACCCAGCTTCTACTACTGGTGATATGAGTAGGAGTAAGAATGATAGGGGAAGTAGTCAAAAGTTTATATGATTTATTCGGGGAAATGCTACCTCAGGTGTCCGAGTTGTTAGTGGGCCAAGTCAGTTTTCAAACCCTGCAATCATAATGGGTACAACTATAAAGAAAATTATTACAAGTGCAGGGACTATTATAACTACCTTACGGATTTGGGCATCTCCAAGTAGCGCTCCAGGTTAGCATAGCTCAGCCTGGATTAATACACTTAAGGTGCTGCCTGCTACTCCAGCTCAAGCACCAAATAGTAAATATAAAATGCTAATATCTTTGTGATTTGTTGAAAATCATCAGCAGTGTATGAACAGAGGTAAAAACACTGAGCTAGCATTCGACTGTAAATTTAAAGGCAGAGATTGAGCCCTCTTTCTCAAAAACCCTGTGGTGAATCAACAAATTGAATTGTAACTTCAGAGAAGCAGCTTCAATTCTGCCTGTAATTTTCCTGCCTTTTTTTTTCTTTTTTCTTTCTCAAAGGCAGGAGAAGTAGATTGAAGCCAGTTGACTAGAGGATTTGCCTGTTAACTAAAATCTCCTGGGGTTAAAACTCATCAATCTTGTAAGGATTTGGCTTATGCATTCAATGTTTGCTTTGCATTCAATTGATGTAGGATAAAGTCCTGCAGTCCTTATTTTTAGAAATTAAGCAAATTGTACTTGTTTAGGGTTTTGAAAGCTCTTGGTCTAAACTAACCTAAATTCCTAGTCCAGCACCGATAGAATGGGTGTTATGGGTAGTAATCGTGTGGCTATTGTAAGGCCAACTGGCCCGAGGCAGGGGAACACAATCCGATTCACAGGTTGCTTCAGACCGAAATTCTCTGGACCACCCAGTTCCAGAAACTGCCCTGGAGACATTCCGGACCACCCCGTTCCAGGAAATGACTTGGGAACTTTGAACCCAACCCAGCCTTCCCGCCTTTCGAGGGGCGGGACCAACGGTCCCCCAGGATACCCGAAAAGACCACCAAATAAGGAATACCGTGCGCCCTCCCAGATTCACCACACCCCTTTCGCTTCTTCCCCTATAAAATCTTGCCCAACCCTCGCCCGGTTGCGACTTCTCTGGCCCCTTTCTCTCGGACCAGTGAACCTCGCTCGGGAGAGCTCCCTAATAAAGCTCACTTGAAGCTTTCCTCTGTTTCGCGGTGCCGTTTGTTAAGATCCGACCTTACAGCTATTATGATTAGTAATGATAGGAAGGTTATTTGTTTTGTATGTTTGTGTTGTTTAGTGAAGGGAACATAGTGATGTGGAGTATGTTAGCTGCAAGTAGAAATCTATGCTGAGTACTGTGATGGCCATTAGTGTTGGTGGAATGATGTTATTTTTGTTATCTCTTGGATAATTATTCATTTGGGTCAAAACCCTGATAATGGTGGGCAACCTCCTAATGACACTATAATGGTGAGGATAAGGATTGTGATGGGAGGTGTTTTGTCTCGTGTGTGGTAATGATACTCTTGGAGTACATGATCTGGGTATAAATAGGAAGAAGATAGTGTTGTTATGATATAAATTCATATGTTTAGGATTGTTATAATTGGAATATACGTTATAATAGCTGTTATTCATCCTGTATGGGCAATTGATGAGGAGGGTGTAATTTTTTGCAGGTGAGTATGGCTAAGTCTGCCTCAGCCTCCAGCTATGATTTATAATATCACTATGATTAACAGTATATTTAGGTTGATGGATGGTGACATGTGGTATAAAAGTGATAGGGGTGCAATTTTGTCATGTTGATAGCATCAGGCCTGCTCTTCATGGAATGCCTTGAGTTACTTCGGGCAATAAGAAGTGAAATGGGGAAAGTCCCACTTTTTTTTTTTTTTTTTTTTTTGTCTGTACGCGGGCCTCTCACTGCTGTGGCCTCCCCCGCCGCGGAGCACAGGCTTCGGACGTGCAGGCTTAGCGGCCAGGCATGACCTAGCCGCTCCGCGGCGTGTGAGATCTTCCCAGACCGGGGCACGAACCCGCGTCCCCTGCATCGGCAGGCAGACTCTCAATCACTGCGCCACCAGGGAAGCCCGGAATATCCTACTTTTGTGACAAGGACGACTGCTATGATAGTGGATGCTGCTAGATTAAAGATTTTTGTAATTCATTGTGTTCTTTGACCAGAGTATATTAGATTAATGATAATAGTCATATAAGTAGTATTGATGTGATGGATTGTTTTAGAAAATATTTGTTGGATGCTTCTGTAGCTTGTGGGTTCATGTTTTTTATTAGAATGGGGATACCATTAACCAGTGTGAGCTTGTTACTACAATTATATTTCCTGAGATAATGGTCAGTAGAATGATAGTAAAAACAATGAGAGTTTATTAGTACAGGAAGGATATACGACAACATTTTGGGGGTATGGGCCTGAAGCTTACTTAGAGAACCTTACTATATAGCATGTGGTGTAAAGTGGTAGCATGGAGAATGTAAGATTCTTAGGAAGAATTCAATTCCAGGAATAAGAGCATTGAGACCTCTATGATTTACTCTATCAAAGTAACTCTTTTGTCAGACATAGTTCTTAAGTTTGTGGTGGGTTGCCTGGTATGATGACAGGTAGTGAAAACTCTCATATACATAGGGCTAATGTTAGTAGTAAAAATATTTTTATAAGGGATGTATATGTTGATCAAATCAAAATTGTGGGTAGGATGCTTGAATTCATAGAAAGGAGATTGTTAGATGTGTTTTAATGATGACTTGGGCTGTATGTAATTCTGGCACATAGGGATTGTCGAATGCTCCTAAACATAGAATGTTGTGGAAATGTTTATTATAAGGAAATTGACATATTCTCTAGGAAAGATGGGGTGAATGGGCCTGCTACATTTTCTACATTGAAGCCAAATACAGGTTTTGATTCTACTTCTGTTAAATCAAGTGGGGCTTCGTTGGATTTCTTCTACTGCAGAGATAATCAAATTCTGGGTAGGAGTCAGGAGAAAATTAGTCATAGGTGTTCTTGTGTAATAAATACTGTTGAAAGTGTAAGTGATCTATTTATCAGTAGGACTGAGAATAGAATAACTGCTAACAAGAATTCATATGAGATTGTGTGTGCTACTGTCTGTAGAGCTCTAGTGAGTGAGTATTTTGAATGTGAAGCTCATCTAGATCAGAGGATGGAATAAATGGCTAGGTGTGATATGGCTAATATAAATAATATGCCTACATTTATATTAATTAATGGATAAGATATGGGAAGAGGAATTAATGTTGTGAGAGCCAGGGTTAAGGCTAGCATTGGGGCAATAATATATAAGTTGATGATGTTGATGGTCATGGTGGTTCTTTAATAAATAATTTGAATGCCTCAGCAATGGGTTGTAATAATCCATAGGGGCTGATGATTTTGGGCCCTTTCTGGATTTGTATATAGCCTAGGAATCTCCATTTAGTTAATATGAGGAATGCTATGGTGAATTAAATTGGGTAATTTGTGAAAGAATGTTGATTATAAACATATTCTTAGGAAGAGGACTTGAACCACTGCAGATAAAGGTTTCAGTTTTACATAATTACCGGGCTCTGCCACCGTATCAAGCCCTGTTCTACAATAGGGTATGTATAAATTAATTGAATGTAGATTATATCATCATTTAGTTTGAAGACATTTTGTAAAATAAGCCGTATTTATCTTGTCCTTTCCTACTGGGAGAAGTCTATAATAGACAGAAACCAACCAGGATGACCCAGTCTGAACTCCGATCACGTGGGACTTTAATCGTTGAACAAACAGACCATTAATAGCAGTTATACCATTGAAATGTCCTGATCCAGCATGAAGGTCATAAACCGTATTGTCGATATGAAGTCTAGAATACGATTACACTGTTATCCCTAGTCTAACTTGTTCTGTTGATCAGTGTTTTAGAACAACAGGTGATAAAGCATTTTGACTAGCTGTTCTAAATTTTAATCATTCAGAGGTGGTTTTATTCTCCAAAAAATAAATGGCGCACGGGCTCAAAGCGCACCAGATTCAGTAGTTCTGGCTCATAGGCTCAGTAGTTGCAGCCCACTGGCTTAGTTGCTCTGTGGCACGTGGGATCTTCCCGGACCAGGGGTCAAACCCATGTCCCCTGCATTGGCAGGCGAATTCTTAACCACTGCATCACCAGGGAAGTCCCAGAATTGCAGTCTCCCTTTTAATATACCTTAAACCCAAAGAATCCATTGAAAATTGTTACAGAAAATAAGACAATAAAATATTGTAAGGACTATAACAGAAGCATATAGTACACAGTTCATATAGACACATCCCAAGCAGTTACAAAGTATATTAAAAGGGAGGTTGCAATTTTAAAATAATAAAATAAAATATACCCACAAACTCCCAATCTTTCCTGAAAAGTTGCAATCTGAAACCCTACTGTAGGAAGCAGAAAATTCCAGGAGACATTCTACAAATGAAAGATCTAAACCCTGTGGTTGGATAAGGAATTCTGGAAGGAAGGTATCCTCACCCAAGGAGAACAGGTTCCTATACTTCTCTAACATCACATCCCTGTACAATTCCCACTGATCTTGGTCCAGGCATTCCCAGTCCTCTTGAGAGAAATCTATGGCCACATCCTGGAATGTCAGCAGTCCCTGAAATTAAAAGTACACAGGCCATGTGGCCATGGGAAGAGTTCATAATGTAACCCAAGGAGAAAACAACAAGTTAAAAGAACTGGTTTTAATTTAGAAGAGTGTTTTGAATTATCCACTAATATATATATATATATATATATATATATTTACAAAGTAACATTCTATACCTTATTTCTAACTACAAGTAAAGAGTATGACATGTGATCCACAAAACCAGTATAGAGACTATACTTATCTGGAAAAGAAATTACAAAATGATGGTTTCAACACAGGCATATGCATTTTTGAGTGTTTTATTTATGTCAAACTGGATAAAATGTGTATATTTCTCAGACAGAAAAGACATTTCGAGGTAGAAATGTACCTTTCAACTATTCATGGGTACACAAGCACACTAGGGAGATTGTAAAAGTGCAGATTCTGACTCAGAAGCTCTGGTGGGCTGAATTCCATTTTTTTAACAAGCTCATTTTTAACTAGTGATGCCGCAGTCTCTAATTCATTAACCACAATTGTGAATAGCAGAGAGATAATATGGAAAGGTAAAAATTCATATTTAACTTTGAACTTAAAGTGTTTTATGGATTTTACACGTTTAATAGAATAGTAAACGCAACAGCAACAATCATTTTTGAATATTTACTATAGACTGTGTATCTTTCTAACTTTTTGTGTAGGGTTACAGTAAAAAGGCCTGGGCTGCGGTCACAGTGGGCGGGGCCCCCAGTGCGGGCCGCCCCTCCAGGAGCCCCGAAGGGGCCTGCGCGCTCCTGGCGGCTCGCTACCCCCGCACCCCCTCCCTCCCGGAAGGCTTCGGGGCAGAGCCGTCCCACCCCGTAAGCCCAGAACGGAGCCCGCGTTTCCGCAGAGCTGGAAGTCCCGCAGCTCGGGGTCTCTTCCCTCCGCCGTCACGGAGCTCCCCAGAGCCCGAGGGGAGGGCGGCCTCACTGAGGCTGCCGGCTCTGTAGGGGCCCCACCAGCTGAAGCCGCGACAGTCCTTGGGACCGCGCGCCAGGTAAGTGGACGCGGACCCTCCGCCTGGTTCGGTGCCCGGGCGGCAGAGCAAGACCAACTTCTAAGGGGCAGAGCAACAGCAACAATCATTTGTGAATATTTACTATAGACTGTGTATCTTTCTAACTTTTTGTGTAGGGTTACAGTAAAAAGGCCTGGGCTGCGGTCACAGTGGGCGGGGCCCCCAGTGCGGGCCGCCCCTCCAGGAGCCCCGAAGGGGCCTGCGCGCTCCTGGCGGCTCGCTACCCCCGCACCCCCTCCCTCCCGGAAGGCTTCGGGGCAGAGCCGTCCCACCCCGTAAGCCCAGAACGGAGCCCGCGTTTCCGCAGAGCTGGAAGTCCCGCAGCTCGGGGTCTCTTCCCTCCGCCGTCACGGAGCTCCCCAGAGCCCGAGGGGAGGGCGGCCTCACTGAGGCTGCCGGCTCTGTAGGGGCCCCACCAGCTGAAGCCGCGACAGTCCTTGGGACCGCGCGCCAGGTAAGTGGACGCGGACCCTCCGCCTGGTTCGGTGCCCGGGCGGCAGAGCAAGACCAACTTCTAAGGGGCAGGGGTTCGCTGCCAGCCGCCGCTGCTGTTTGGAAAGAGCTGCCTCCAGCATCTGGTCCTGGGGAACTTTGGTCCCTCCTCTCGC
Organism: Neophocaena asiaeorientalis asiaeorientalis; assembly: GCF_003031525.2. Lineage (NCBI taxonomy): Eukaryota > Metazoa > Chordata > Mammalia > Artiodactyla > Phocoenidae > Neophocaena > Neophocaena asiaeorientalis. The sequence continues at coordinate 80,251 of NW_020172934.1, forward strand.
CCCTGCCCTCGGCCTGGCTCGCGGTGCCTGGTGGGCGTGGGGAGGGGGTCGGCCTGAGCGTCCTGAGGGGAAATCTGGGAAAGGGAGGCGCAGGGTCCGGCTGGAGCGTCAGCGCCTCTCCTCCTGACTGCGGGGAAAGCGGCTTAAAACTCATCCCTAGGCTCGCAGGCCCCTTATTCAACCAAGTCCCTCTGAGCCCCTTCCTCCCAGAGTTAAAGTACCAGGGGGGAGGGGACAGGGCAGGGGACTGGCGCAGGTAATGGGGAACATCAAAAGATGATTGTTAACTAAGGAAAACTGGATATGCCAAGTTAAGGAATTTATTGCTTTTCTTTGTATGGGAAGATGCAATAGTCTGGGCTCACTGAAATCCTTCATTTGATGTGCACCTCGGCTCTCTGGGGCCTGCATTCTCTATTTGCATATCCTGAGTTTCCTCAGGGCCCGCGGCTCACTGGAGGGCTGCAAGTGCTGATGACTGTGACATCCTTTGTTTACTGAGATGGCAAGAAATATTCCATTTCTCACAGGCTTGAGGGGCAGACGGTGAAAAAGAGTCGGAGAATCTCACTCAGAATGTTCTTTGGTTTACATATAGATAACATTTATACTTAACTGTGCTAATAGACGTTCTCAAGTCCAATCAACTTGTACTACTGCCCTCTATGTATTAATTTCATCAATATCATAAGATAAATGCCTATAGAATCGACTTAATCCATTTAAATAGGATAATGATTTTTAAAGGAAACATAATAGAAATATAACAACAAAACCTTTACCACTAAAGGCTGGGTCTGGATCAACCTAAATAATGTGCCACTGTTAAAATATTGAAAGATGTATTCAATAGAAATATCAACAAAAATGACAAATAATAAGGGCAGCTGAATGTTGAAATGTTCTATCTTTATCATTAAAGTGGCAGAAAATCATTTATTAGTAGGCACTGGAGGCAGAAGATGCCTGATTTTATATCTTTGTCATATTTGTGCAGTTGTTTCAACAAGTAACGTAAAGACAAAATTGAAAAACAAGGAGGTTTGTGCCTGAGATCATGTTGATGTGAAACCAGGGATGGCTACCTTGTGCCAAGTGAGTTAAGTTTACCTGGCCAGGTAGACCGCAGAGCTCCTGAGAAGCCAGGGTTGGAATTTTTCTGCTGGGTGCCCCTTAGGTTCAGGGACTTGAATGATTGTGAGTCGTTTCGGGAAAGACCTGATCACGGGAAAAGGGTGGGAATAGAGTGATTTGGGGAGCAGCTAACAACATTCATCACGGCTCATGGCCTGAATGAATTTTAAAGAAACAGGAAAACAGATGCTTCTCATGGAATCAGAGAATGTGAGGGCTGGACAATCCTACAAAATGAGGAACACCCGTCCTGTTTTCCAGATGAGAAAACAGGCCCAGCAAGGTGAAATCCCTCACCCAAGGTGCACCCATCTCTCTTCCCCACTACATACTTCATGAAAGCAGGACTCTTCCTGTCTTGATCACTGCTGAACCCCAAAGAGGGCCAGGCATCTAGCAGCTGCTTCAAAAATGTTGGTTGACTGTAGGAACAATGCTATTTCTTTCTTTCTCACTCTTATTCAGGATTGTGCCAAGAACTCACCAGGTTGCAATGTAATTCGATAAATGTCATTATTAATTGAGTTTTCTTGTGATGAGGACTTAGGCTTTGAAGGTAACAGACTTGGTTCAGATCTTGGTTCTGCAACTCAATAGCTGTTTGGCTTTGGGAAAATTACTAAACCTCTCTGAGCTTACTTCCTCCTTTGTAAAGTGGCGATAAAGCTATCTGAGCCAGCAGAGCACCTGCATCAGAGATGTGCACTAAACATTGGTCTTTCTCACTCTCCCACACCATCTCTGTTCTTCCCAGAGAAGTTGTACAGAAGTACTTTAAAAAATAATAATAATTATTAATTTATTTATTTTTGGCTGCGTTGGGTCTTCGTTACTACGCGCGGGCTTTCTCTAGTTGCAGCGAGCGGGGGCTACTCTTTGTTGCAGTGCACGGGCCTCTCACTGTGGTGGCTTCCCTTGCTGCGCTTGTTGTGGAGCACCGGCTCTAGGCACGCGGGCTTCAGTAGGTGGCAGGCAGGCTCAGTAGTTGTGGTGCATGGCCTTAGCTGCTCCACGCCATGTGGGATCTTCCCGGACCAGGGCTCAAACCCATGTCCCCTGCCTTGGCTGGCAGATTGTTAACCACTGTGCCACCAGGGAAGTCCGATAGAGTACTTTTTAAAAAGGGGTTTTGTTTTATTTCAGATAGTATACATTTTTCTTGTAGAAAAGATTATTCCACTATAGAAACATAAACACGCAAAACCACTACAAATGCAATATTCTATGGGTTAGATATTATCAGTCACATTTTATAAACAATTGGGCAAATGCCAAAGCACTAGCAGCTGGGGAGTAAGAGGACTCAAATCTGGGGTGCCCCCCACCCCAATTTCAAGAGCAGGGTGTGTTTTTCAAATCTGTATTTCATCTGGTCTTTGTTTTTCATCCATCATCTGTGTCTGCCTTTCTCAAGAAGGCTCAGATCCTCTGCTTTCACACCTTCCTGGCTGGCTGTGCTGCAGCCCCCGCCCTGGAACCTCTGCATGCATGGGTGTGCCTCCTCTCCCTGTGCATCAGCAGCTTTGCCAGGGAGCTGCTGTATCGTGCACTGCTTGCTGTACCCCAGAGTACCTAGACCCTTCTGGTACATGAAGTACATCCTCATCACCATGAGTGCGCGCCCATCCCCTTACCTTATATCTTGCCTCTAAGCCAGGCTTGGGGGTGACTGCAGTGTGCATTCAGCTGTGTTAGGTGCTGGGATGAAAGTGAAGTTCCCAAATTTTGAAATTGCAGGCTTGAGGGGCACACAGTGACTTAAAGTCAGGTCACCTGACTTAAAGGGGGGGCTGTTTGATTTAAAGCCAGGGCACCTGAATTGAAGCCTGCGTCCCTCAGTTGCAGGACGAGACCAACTTTGGAGGTGTACGGGTTCATTCCAAGCCAGCACTGCTGTTCAGGGAGAGCTTCCAGCAGCACCTTAGTCCACGGGAACTTGGTGCCTTGTCTTGCCCCTGCCCTCAGAGGGGGGCCACCTGCTCTTATTGAGGAGAATCAGGGAGGGGGAAATGCACAGTCCCGGCTGGAGTTGCAGCAACCCTTGTCTGATGGCAGGGAAGGTGGGGCAGGGGCTGTGTGGTGTCCTGGGGCTGGACTCACCAGATTGACTCAGCCTCTCAGCCTCCTTACCTCCCACCACACACCCTACAATAGTTTCCAATAATATTTAATTGTGCCTTACGTTCTCGGTCTTCAAACTCATACACAGTCTCACAGGTCCCTTGATTCAGCCAATTCTTCTGTGCTCTTTCTTCTATTAGATGAAGTACCAGAGGGAGGGGCTGGGGGATGGGAGTGGAGGGACCCCGGCAGCACTAGCCTCAGCTGACTAAAGAGAGCCGTGACCTGCGCTCTCACACATGTGTGAGGACCCTTAAGGTGGAATCGAGGGGGCCAGTTAGAAGCAGTCCTTGCTGCCTCAAGTGAGTATGGATCACCGTCGGTTGGGGAGCAGGCTGACCCCTGAGAAGTACTGTTAGGAGGATGTGTTCCTCCCTTGGCTTCAAGGACATGAGGGGGCTTCGGAGCTCCAGTTCCCCTCCAGCCCTCCAGTCTGAATGCACCCCAGAGGGCTTGAAGACCTGCCTTCCTGTCCCAGAACTTGCCAGGCTCCAGAATCCAGACTGCAGAGATGGTGCCTGAGCGCTCCAGCTTAAGAAGTGCTGTCCCTGGGGACCCAACAGTGGAGGGAGGAAGGGAGTAGGGGATGGGGCAGGGAGGGGTGACGGCCCTGGGAGACTTTGAGAGAAATATATCCCCACCCCCACGCCCTGCCCCCTGAAACTGACCCATTGATGCCATAGGATCTCAGGGCCGTTTAGTCAGAGATGCCTCTGCTTCTTTACTCCTGTGTTCAAAACTATGCAAAACCAACTCTTCATCCTCTTGCTGCCTTGCCAGGACTTTTAAAGCACTGTTCTTTTGAAGCACTCATTCCCTAAACTGCAGTTTGGAGCTGTCCTAGATATTTAAAAGTTTTCTCCTTAAACTGAGACTAAATCCTACTCTTTTGGAAAAACAACCTTCACTTCAGAGGAGATCGTCTTTTCTGCCCATTAATTCCTTCTACTGCCCTCTTAAGAACCTCTGTGCTCAAAGAGCTTGGTGATTTATTTTTTGCTTGATGTCAAAAAAAAACCTTCCCCCACGCACCCCAAAAAGCTTTCCTGGAACATAAGTGTTTCAAAACCATGACAGAGTTTTGACATTAGTATACACTGGGTAGACTGCCTAGCAATCCCTCCAAGAGCCAGAGGTGAGCAACACCTTTACTTATTTGATTGGATGACCTTCAAGTTTAGGAAGGTCTCATTCTTATGACCCAGAAGATAAGACAGAGCCCTGGATGGCTGTGGCTGTGATTAGATAACTTCTGGTGATTTTATTTCCCTTACTGAGCTGCTGCTTCTAGGTTAAATTCATTTTATTACCTGTCCATTTTAAAAGAAGGACTAACAAAGTCACTGTAATAGGTCAGGAGTCTGAGCTCAGGGTTGGTCAAAGGTACTCAAAAGGAGGAAGGTGGATAAAAATAGGTGGATAAAATAGGAGGGTTGGCAAGTACAGCCAGGACACCCGTGTTCATCGTGCGTACTAATAAAGGCCAGAATCTCCTCATTTATTCTGGTGGGAAGTTCTGATGGTTTCACAGGACCAAACTCAAATCATATTCAAACTAGGGGATTTCCCCTGAGCATAAAAGGTAGTATCCATCCCTAGCAGGGGTCACTGCAGAGGAATAAAGATGCAGATGTAGAGAATGGACTTAAGGACATGGGGAGGGGGAAGGGTAAACTGGGATTAAGTGAGAGAGTGGCATGGATATATATACACTAGCAAAGGTAAAATAGATAGCTAGTGGGGAGCAGCCGCATAGCACAGGGAGATCAGCTCGGTGCTTTGTGACCACCTAGAGGGGTGGGATAGGGAGGGTGGGAGGGAGACGCAAGAGGGAGGGGTTATGGGTATATATGTATAGAATAGCTGATTCACTTTGTTATACAGCAGAAGCTAACACAACATGTTAAAGCAATTATACTCCAATAAAGATGTTAACAACAACAAAAAAAAACCCCCAAAAACTAAGTCAGTCAAGCCAACGGAGACATTGTATGTGTTTACAGTTCAAGAAATCCACAAGAGAATCCTTTATTCTGTATGCAATGAATGGTCCATTCGAAAAGAAAAAAACTTTCTAAAATGTTTTTCCATTTATTGTTCAGGACATCGTTTTTATACCTCTGCATTTCTTACTCTTCAAAACCAAGTCGTGAGTTACAGGGAAGCAGCTGATTGATTTAAAGTTGGGTCATGTGACTTAAAAACCAGTGGCAGCTGATTGATTTAAATCACAGTCATATGACAAGAGGAGGGGGTACTAAAAACTGCTTTTTCATCTCTGGCTCAGAATATCATATTTATAACTTGGTTTTTCTTATGATTTAGAAAACTTGAGCTGTCTCCCCTTGGAATCATCAGGAGAAAAATACAGTATTTCAGGTTCATTCTTGAAACCAACTTCTCACGGTTAAGGTGTATTGACTAAAAGATCTTCCTTCTTCAAAATATTCCAAACCTCTGTAAAACACTTAATTGTAATTGGAGAAAAAAGAAGAATGAAATCAGGCCAGCAGCTGCAGGAGGCAAGGCAGCCCCCAGGACTAAGGAAGGAGGAGGAGGAAGGGCTGAGAGTTGCCATTATTGCAGACAACCTCCAGAGGGCGCTGAAGCAGCGGCAGAGCCCACCTGCCACTCCCAGTTTGGCACTCCAGGGTCAGATTTGGGTTTGGAGATGGGGTTGCTGTAACCCCAAGGAGGTGAGTAGAGAGGAGTTGATTACCGGTCTCCTCTGACTCTCTGGCCCAAATTGCCTGGCTTCACAGCGGGGACAGAGTTTTGATTTCAGCAACTGACGGAGCATTTCCAGGCTGGTCGGGTTGCCCAGTGGCCCGACAGCCTGACGGGCTGACTGCGGTGTGACCGCCCTTTGTTTCTCCAGAATCTGTACATCAGGAGATGCCTGGTTGTGGGAGCCCATTCACCGCCACCCGCCCCAAGGGGGATGGCACCCTCCCTGGCTGTACCCTATGATCACTAGGTACTTGAAATGACTGCAAGTTTTTTGACTTCAAAGAAAAGCCCGCATAACCACTTCTGCCTCATAATGTGTGCGATTTACTATAATGGAAGGACATTATAAAGAACAGGTAGAAAACTCACCTGTTGGTCTCCATGTAGGAGTTTATTTTGCATGAATCCCTCCTACATGAGTAGATAGCAGAGGTTTATTTTTGTTCCTGTGTGTGTAGTTGTGGCAGAGGATGTAGGTATGGTGATTTGAAGCCCTCCAAGAAATATTTTCAGAATTCTCAAGACTTCTCTTGATTGGAACCGAAAGAGACCTGGAAAAGGAGGAGAAGAAAAGGAGGAGGGAGAACGAATGACTGTTTCTCAGTAAATTCACCTTCCTGGTTGATTGTTCTGTCTTCTCATTTCTTTTAACTTCTATGTATGTCTAATGGAATAATGTAGAAAGGCTGATTTTTATGCTTTAAAAGATTTTACATCACAAAGAAACTAGAAGTGTCTAACAGAACTTATTCAAATCAGTTTTAGATAGAGACTTTGATATTAAATTTGTATACTAAACTTGGTTAATCCAAATTTTCTTTTTCTTTTTGAGTGAATATTTGTAACATTTTTGTACATAATAATTTATCCTAGATATACAAAATTGTGAGAATGGGTAACATTTTTTACCACTTAAATGATTTCTTTTAAATGAATAGATTGTACACTTTAAATGCCAATGTTATGTCTTACATGTTGTCTTTTATTTCCTTGATTTCCAAAACTTGTGTTTATGTAATTGATTTCTATTTAATAATCTGTCTCCCCTTTATTGTTTCTTACTTTATATTTTATTGATCTATAGTTAATTTACATTATTATATCAGTTTCAGAGGTACAACATAGTGATTCATACATGTTTAGGTTCTTCTCTATTTATACTTATTATAAAAGAGTGGCTATATTCCCCATGCTATACACTACATAATTGTAGATTATTGATTTTATACATAGTGGATTATACCTCAAAATCTCCTACCACTCTTTTGTTCCTCCACCCTGTCTCTCCCTGCTGGTAACCACTAGTCTATTCTTTAATCTGTGAATCTGTTTTTTTTTGTTGTTGTTTTATTCAATTTTTTAGATGCCACGTGTAATTGATAACATACCATGCTTGTTTTCTCTGCGGCTTATTTTACTAAGCATAATACCCTCCAAGTCCATCCATGTTCTTGCAAATGGCAAAATTTCATTTTTTGTTGAAGTCATCATAAAAAATCTTTTTTATCCCCTAACCTATTGATGAACACTTAGTTTGACTCTATATTTTGGCTATGGCAAATAACACTGTTATGAACATTGGTGTGCAGTTATTTTTTTGAAATAGTGTTTTTGTTTTCTTCTGATATATACCCAAGAGTGAAATTGCTGGATATTATGGTAGCTTTATTTTTAGTTTTTTGTGGAAACTCCATTCTGCTTTCCACAGTAGCTGCACTAATTCACATTCACATCAAGAGTGTACAAGAGTTTCCCTTTCTCCACATCCTCACTAACCTTTGTTATTTGTGAACTTTTTGATGACAGCCATTCTGACAAGACTGAGGTGATATATCTCATAGTTATGATTTGCATTTTACTGCCAATTAGCTATGTTTAGCATCTTTGTGAGTTCTGGCTGTCTATCTGTATTTTTTCCTTGGAAAAGTGTCTCTTTAGGTCTTCTCATTTTTTTAAAAAAGATTTTGGGTGTTTTTTTGATATTCAGTTGGATGTGCTTTTTCTGTATTTTAGATATTAACCCTTGCTTGGTCATCTTTTTGGTGTTAACCTCTTATCATGTGCAAATATCTTCTCTCCTTCAGCAGGTTTTTTCATTTCATCTTTGGTTTCCTTTGCTGTGCAAAATCTTTTAAGATTAGTGAAGTCCCATTTGTTTATTTTTGCTTTTGTTTCATTTGACTTAATAGACTGAACCTAAAACTGTTGCTATCATTTATGTTGAAGAATGTTCTATATTTTCCTCTAGGGACTTTATGGTTTCTGGTCTTAATTTAGGTCTTTATTCACTTTTGAGTTTATTTTATATATGGTGTGCTAAAATACTCTAATTTTATTCTTTTCCATGTAGCTGACCAGTTTTCCCAGTACCACTTATTGAAGAGACAGTTTTTTCTCCATATTGCCTGCTTTGTCATAAATCAATTAAATATAAGTGTGTGGGCTTATTTCTGGGATCTCTATTCTATTCTAGTGATCTTTGTGTCTGTTTTTGCTCTGGTATGATTCTCTTTGATTACTGTCACTTTGCAGTATAGTCTGAAGCCAAGGTGCGTGATGCCTCCAGCTCTGTTCTTTCTCAAGATTGTTTGGCTATTTGGGGTCTTTGTGTTTCTATACCAATTTTAAAATTACTTTTTCAAGTTCTGTGAAAATGCTTTGGTATTCTGATAGGGATTGCATTAAATCTGTGGATTGTCTTTGGTAGTATGGTTATTTTAACAGTATTAATTCTTCCAGTCCATGCACCTGCTATATTTTCCCATCTTTTTCTGTTGCCTTCAACTTCTTTCACCAATGGTTGATAGATTTCTGAGTATGTGTCTTTTACCTGCTTAGGTGTGTTTGTTCCTAAGTATCTTATTCTTTTTGGTGTGATTGCATATGGCATTGTTTTCTTAATTTTTCTCCTGGCAGCTTTGAGTTTTGGTTTTTCTTCTTTTTCTAATTCCTTCAGGTGTAATGTTAGGTTGTTTATTTGATATTTTTCTTGTTTCCTAAGAATAAGCTTGTATCACTATAACTTCCCCCTGTGAACTGCGTTGGCTGTGTCCCATAGATTTTGGATCATTGTGTGTTCATTTTCATTTGTCTTGGGTATTTTTAGAATCCCTCTTTAATTTCTTCAGTGTTCCTTTCTTCCCCTTTTATTCCCTTCATCTGTGATGTGAGGACTATCTTTAATATTATGTTTGGATTTCTTTCAGTTGTGTGTGTGTGTGTGTGTGTGTGTGTGTTTGTGTGATTATTTTTTAAGTTGCTGAGCTCTCAATTTCACGTGGACATTAACAACCCTGCATTTCTACTCTCCACCCCCACAGTTACTGAATTTGACCTTATATTTTACATCTACTCGTTTTTTGTGTCCCTTAACTTCTTGTTGTGAATACAGATGATTTTTTTTACTGTTTTCTTTCATCCTTCCTATTAGCTGTGTACATGGTTGATTTACTACCTTTGCTGAATATTTGCCTTAACCAATGAGGTTTTTCCTTTACTAAGTTTCTTCTCATAATTTTTATGTTTCAGTCGTGGCCTTTTCTTTTTCACTTAGAAAAGCCCCTTTAAGATTTCTCATAAAGCTGGTTTGGCGATGCTGAGCTCTTTTATTTTTGCTTCTTTGTAAAATTTTAGATCTCACCATCAAATCTGAAGGAGAGCCTTTCTGGGTAGAGTATTTTTGGTTATAGGCTTTTCCCTCTCATGACTTTAAATATACCATGCCACTCCCTTCTGGCATGCAGAGGTTATCCTGAAAAGTCAGCTGATAACTTTATGCAAGTTCCCATGTTTGTAACTTGTTGCTTTTCCTTTGCTCCTTTTAATAGTGTCTTTTTATCTTTATTTTTTTTTGCCATTTTAATTACAATGGGTCTTGGTGTGGTCCTCTTTGTGTTGATCCTGTTTTGGCCTTACTGTGTTTACTAGACATGAATGTCTGTTTTCTTTCCCAGGTTAGGGAAGTTTTCAGCTCTTATGTCTTCAGGTATGTTCTGCACTGCTTTCTCCTTCCTTTTTGCTTCTGGGACCAGTATATTGCAAATATTAGTACACGATGTTGTTTCACAAGTGTGTTCAACTTTCCTCATTTCATTGTAATCTATTGTTTTACCGTTCATCTTCAGTGATTGCCAGTACTCTGTCCTTCAGTTTTCTGATTCATTCCTCTGTATCATTTAGTCTACAATAGTTTCCTTTTAGTGTATTTTTCATTTCAGTTATTGTATTCCTCATCTCTGTTTTGTTGTTCTTTAATGGTCTAACTTTTTTCAAACATTCTAACTTCTTGCTCTGGTCGTCGGTTCTTCTCCTGAGTTCTTTGATCATCCTTACAGTCCTTACCTTGAACTCTTTCTTGAGTAGATTGGCTATCTCCACTTCACTTAGATCTTCTTCTGAGTTCTTATTCTTGTTCCTTCATTTGGATTGTGTTTCTCTGTCACCTCATTTTTCTTAACTTGCTGTTTCTATTGCTATGTATGTAGTAGGCTCATTACATTTGCTGACCTTGGAGAAGTGGCCTTTTGTAGGAGAGGTCCTATGTGTCCCAGGCGCCCACTGTCCCCTGGTCCCTAGAACTATATGTTCTAGGTGTACCCCCTGTGTGGGCTGCTTGGGCTCTTCTGTTGTGGTGGGCTGACTACTGTGGGTAATCTGGTAGGCTTGGCTGCCCCCAGAGTGCATGTTTGCCAGACTCTGCCTAGTATGGAGGCTGTCTTTGCTGCTTGGTGAGGCTAAATCATAAGGAAGCTGGCTGCACAACTCTGGGGGACACCAAATCTAATGCTGGATCACTTATGGGTTGAATTGCAGTCCAGGTGATATCAGGGCTAATGCCCAGTCACTGGTCCTGGGGCTATGATGGCTACTGCGAGGAAGTACTGAGCTCTGGCTGCAGGGCCCAGGAGTCGCAGAGTTGGTGTTGGATCACTGTCCCTGACACAGCTATCTGCAGGGTGTGCGGTATCCCTAATCTTGTGTTGGCATTCTGATGGGCACGGTCAGGACCCAGCTGAGTCCATGGCTGCTTCTGTCCTGCAAGTGAGTGTTCTGGTCACACGCGCTGCTGGGCTGTGGTATTCCTGGAGATGGTGCGTGCCTGTTGGTGTATGAGGCTGATCCCACTGCTAGAGCAGGTTTGCTGTTGGGTAGGTCCATGCTCCATCCAGTCCCTGTGCAGTAATCACCTGCTGACCGTGAGGCTGACTCCAAGGCCAGAGCAGGCTCACTTGTCAGAGGGGCCAGGGACTCTGGGGCTGGTGCCTGTCTACTGAGGTGTGGAGGCTGGTCCTGGGGCTTTTGGTGGCTGGGCCCATGTCCAGGGGCAGCTGTGCATTGAGAGGGTCTGAAGACAGCCTGTTTGCTGGTGGATGGGGCTATGCCCCTGCTCAGTTAGTTGCTTGGCCTGCACCATCCTAGTACTTGTGTCTATAGTGGTGGAAATGGGTAGGGCTAGGTCCTGAGGCTAAAAAGATAGAGGGAGGATTCTGAAATTATGCTTGCTGGTACCAGTGGCCACGAGGTAGAAGGAACTCCCCCAAACGGCTGCTGCCAGTGTCTATGTCCCTGAGGCTGTGCTGTAGTTGCCCCTTGCCTCTCTGGGAGATTCTCCAACATCAGGAGGTAGGTGTGACCCAGGATCCTTTCACATGACTGCTTCTGTTCTGATTCTCGGGTCATGTGGGATTTTGTGAGCATCTTTTTTTTAAAATTAATTAATTAATTAATTTTTGGCTGTGTTGGGTCTTCGTTTCTGTGTGAGGGCTTTCTCTAGTTGTGGCGAGCGGGGGCCACTCTTCATCGCGGTGCGTGGGCCTCTCACTATCGCAGCCTCTCTAGTTGCGGAGCACAGGCTCCAGACACGCAGGCTCAGTAGTTGTGGCTCACGGGCCTAGTTGCTCCGCGGCATGTGGGATCTTCCCAGACCAGGGCTCGAACCCATGTCCCCTGCATTGCGCCACCAGGGAGGCAGGCAGACTCTCAACCACTGCGCCACCAGGGAAGCCCTGTGAGCATTTTTTAAGAGTGGAATCTCTATTTCCCACAACCCTCTGGAACTCTGGAAAATAAGCACTACTGGTCTTCAAAGCCCAACTTTCTAGGAACTCTTCTTTCCAGCACAGGATCCCTGGGTTTGGGAGCCTGATGTTGGGTTCATACCCCTTGCTACCTGGGAGCACCTCTGAAATTTTAATTATTTTCTCATTTGTGGGCCACCCACCTGGTGGTATGGGTCTTGACTATATTGAGATTTTCCCCTTCCTTCCTGTCTTGTCATGGTGCCTTCCTTATGTCTTTAGCTGTAAAACATCTTTTATGGTAGGTCCTGGCCTTTTTCATCAATTGCTGTTCTGTAAACAGTTGGGACTTTGGTGTGCCCATGAGAGGCATCAAGCTCTGGGTCTTTGAATGCTACCATCTTGGACAATCTCTCCACTTCATTCTTAAATCATATTATTTAATTTTTCTTAGTATCTTATTTGATTAGCGACAGTTTGAAACTTATTATCACTCATGTTTACTTCGCCTGTTTTAAAAAATTGAATAGTGCATTCATTCATTTTGAAATGTAGGTAGGGACCTGTGAATTTCCATACCTCAGAAATCTAGGATAGGACAAAAGCCTTTTCTACGGGTGTTACCCTCAAACTCTGCTCCCCACCCCCGCCTGGGGATTGACCTCTTGCACCCATGCTCACCTTCTGGTTTTGGACTGTTAACCATCATATTGCATCTGTATGTGTGTTGACGAAGTGAACTCTAGTGTTTCCAGTTTTTGTGTTTTGTTGTTTGGTTTAGGGAACAGTCCTACTATGAATGTACATTTACTGCTCTGCTGAAGTTCGTATGTAAGCCTGTCAAGCACATTACCAGAATTGGAATTGCTTGTATATGCACTTTGATAAATTTTAGACACAATGGTAGAACAGAAGTAAATTGTATTTCAAATCCCACAATATTCTCACACCATGAAATCCCTTCCCTTTTTAATATATTTGTGTGTAGTTTATCTTTATGTCCATACTGTATTTCCCAGAGATGGGTAAGTGTTATGTTTCTTGCTAGCACATTTACCATGTTGTTCAAAGTCAGGCGTTTAGTGGTTTTAGCATGATCATATTTCCATGAACTCGGAAATACAAGATCTTCTCTCACACTGTCTTTTACGCCCTGCTGTTTTATATTGCCCTCCTAATTCTCAGTCCTGGTCTTTCTTTCTGTTCTTCATCAACCTGGATAGGTTATACTATTTTCTCCCTTATTCAAGACCAATAGAATAGAATACGACACCCAGAAATAAACCCTGATATATGGCCAAATGTTTTTTGACAAGTTGCCAAGATTTTTCAAAGTAGAAAGTATAGTATTTTCAACAAATGGTGCTGAGAAGTCTTGTTGTCAACATGCAAAAGAAGGAAGATGGACCCTTACCTAACATCATACGCAAAAATTAATGAAAACGTATCAAGAAACTAAATATAAGACCTAATAAAATAAAAAGTCTTAGATGAAGACACATGACCAGAGCTTCATGACATTGGATTTGGCAGTGTGTTCGTCAATATGAAACGAAGGAACAACAAAAGTACAGCTGACAAAAAAATAAACAATTTGCAGTACGTAATTTTAAAAAAATGTGTATCAAAGAAATGTAAACAGAATAAAATGGCAACCCACAAGATGGGAGAAAATATTTGAAAGCCATCTATCTGACAAGAGATTTCTATTCAGAATATACAGAGAACTCCTACAACTCAACAAAAAGCAAACACCCTGATTCAAAAATGGATAAAAGACTTGAATAGATGGTTCTTCAGAAAGATGTACAAATGACTAAGCACTTGAATAGATGCTCCATATCACCATAACGTTTGTTGAGGCTTTTTTAAAAACTGGATTCCCTAGGAGATAATTAGAGGGTGGTACTGAAGTCTATGTCTAGGTTGACAGATTTTGCAGGGAAGACGAACCTGAGAACAGTGGAGGTCCTGAGAGTTTAAGTACATGGAAATTAGAAAAAAAATAATAAAGGGAATTAGGAAAAACTTTGGACTTCGAAGGTCATGTATTACTGAGTCAGACCTGAGGTTTCTAAGGAGTTATATACACAGTTGCTCTTTGGATTACTTGTAGATAAAGATAAGTGGAAAAACTAGAGTCGTTTCCAAGTGTAGGTAAGATATAATGAGAGGATGGAGGTGGAAAGTAGGGAGGCCCAGAGAAAAGTGGGAAGGTCATATTGGGCCAAGATGGTGGTAATATCCAGCAGAATAGATGGTAGGGCAGACTATGGATTCATCTTTCTTATTTCGGCTCCCCACCTCATCCTTAATAATTCTTTGGGAATATTTCATTGCTCTGTGATGCAGGTACAGAATTAGAGTGAGGAGACTACACCCTCAGTGTCCAGCTGTCTGAGTCCTCAGTGTGCTTCAAATGATGGAGAGTTACTGCTTCTTTAGGAGAAGAGTTAGTACCTCATAGCCAAGCTTAAGCAGGAGCTTATGCAATATTGATTCCATTTTATATATACTGTTGGCATGGAGGTTCCTCCTCCTCTTTTCTTGACCATTATGAAATGAATCTATATTTATCAATATTTGGGTATATCAGATAAATACATTAAGTAAAGGAATCTTATATATTGCTCCCTGCATAGTTTGCTCTTTCTTGTTTCTCTTTTAGCTTTACTAAATTAGCACAGGGAGAGACCTTGAAATGTTCTAATCAGGGGAGATTAGAACATCATATTTCTAGAGAGGTTGGTTGGACCAGTGAGAATCAAAGCTTCTCCCAGTGAGAATCAAAGCTTCTGTTTCTACTTGGAGGTGTACCTGTATAGAGTAGAGGGCTCCAGGAAGTATCCTAGAATATTCCAATGTCCCTGCAGGAGATCATTAAGAGAGGCAGGATCTGGTACCAGATCAGTGTACTATGACATGTTTGTCAGTCCTCTGAGGTGAGATTCTCAGAGCCAATCCCATATAATAGGGCTGAGTGCAGAGTGAGGAAGGACCTGTGAAAGCCTCTGATTGCATGTTAAAGATGAATCTCTGATTTCAGGGAGAATTTTCTTACCTGACTGAATGTCATCCTTCTGTGGGGATCAGATTGTGTGCTTTTCCTCTGTTGATGACCACTGACTGAACATTATCAGAGGATCATGTCTAGACAGCATTCTTTATTTAATTTCTTAAAGAAGAAAACATAGAAAACATTTTTATCCACTTTCAAATTGAGGATCAAAGGGAATGACATCAGTGAAAATGTCAGAGTAGGGAGCTCTGGCTTGTGTCCATCCCCAGAAACACTGACATACGTGGTAAAACCTGTCAGAATGATCTTATCAACACATGTAATTTTCTTTTTGCCCTGTAGATTTATCTTTCATTGAAACTTTACTTACTACAGGATGTGGAGAATAAATAAGGAAGTAGAAACTGTATTTCCTGATGAGAGAATCACTAAGTCACATTAGCTGTTCTGAGCTATGTCTTACTCACCGTGACTGTAATTAAAACAAACAAACAAAACACTTTGTTTTTTGTAAGTCAGTTCTGACATTTCCTCATTAAAGACAAGGTAACAGATGCAGACTTAGATTTACCAGAATTGAGCAAAATTTTGATTGTACCTGTGTTGAATATATGAGCATGACCTGCTACAAAACTTCATTATACTTATTGCCACAACTGACAAATTCCCTTTTTCCACTCCTGATATGTTGCATGTAAGGAACGCATAGGTCACTTACCCCAGCTGGTCACAGGTAAACTCTGCCACATGGATTACTGCCTGTTTTCCTGCTGGAAGACCCTACATTCTCGAGTATCATGCCTGAAGAGTATCTGGGCTCTTCTTTTTTCTGGTTAAAGGTTAGATAATCACCTAATTTTATGAGAAATATATAAATTGTATTTGCATATTCTTCAGGTTTTTATTTATCCATTCTCTTTCAAGTACTAAGTGCAAATATTAAAGTGATTTCCAAGAGGGTGGTAAATAAGACAGCTATGTTTATGCTTCAAAATTAGCACTAAATCATAATATAATTGTAAATGCATTAATGTGTGATTAATATGTAGATACTTATGTAAGTGCAATTTTAGTAATGCTTTGTGGAGAGCTTCAGAATCTAGGTATTAAACAAAAAAAGAAGGAGTTCTTGAAACTCTCAGAATTATAGAGAAGTCTTTGTGTCTATAAATATCAATCTGAAATAATGCATTTTCTCAGAAATAAACTAGGCATAAAATTGTAGGAAAAACTTCATGAAATGAAAGAGCATGTGAGACGGCCATAAAAGAAAAAGAATATTCTCAGAGAATAATGAACAGTGTGGAGTTCAGCAGAAGGGTAATACAGATTCAGAGAGTAAAACTTCAGAGAGCCTAATATTTCAATAGTTCCTCATATTTCATCTTTGGAGAGACTGTAGTCATTTGAAATATGATGTTATAAGGTGACATTAACATACTTAAATATTTTCGTTTAAAAATGACTACTTAGAACCAGAATAAATGAAAGAGAACACAAAACTGTGTTTCTGTTGATCTTTAAAGACCTCAGGTGAGTGTTGATAATTTAAAAATACATGATGTCTTTCACTGCAAAGTAAAGGAGCTGTTACAGTGGAGGATTCCTGGACTGAATGTCAATATTATGACATAGTATGAGTGTGTTTCATGTTTGGTAATTGCAGTCATTGTTGCTTTTGTTGTGGTCATCCATTTACAATGCTTGGTGTCAGTTTATTTATCTCTTGTAAAAATAAAATACAGTATGTGTGTGTGTGTGTGAAAAAAATACATGATGTCTTGAGTAAAGTTGTATGGAATTTGAGATCTGGAAAAAAGCATTTCTTTTCTGTAATGCTAGAATGCTAATTGGACATTTTTGCAAGAAAGGGATTTCAGGATGCAAATCTCATGTCTCTAAGGTGGGAAGTCAGTTCATGGCGGAACATTCTATTAAACTTGCGTGAGTGGAGAAATATTTCTTTGGAAGGGAGAGGTCACGAATCCCTTTTTAATAAAGTTAGTGGTTTATAGTATACTGAATGAGCAAAATGGCTATTTCTGAGCTTTAGAAAAAAATAATATAGTTTTTCTGCCTTTATATTATGAAGCTGATGTGAAATATCAAAAATTCTTTCTTTTGAAAAACAAAGTAATCAATTTGACGTAATTCATATATATTGAACCTGTGGTACACACACACAATAAAACTTACATTCAAAAATTTTTCGCCCTTAAGAAATATTTTCAAGTGTAGTTGATTTACAATGTTGTGGGTTTTTTTAAATACATGTTTATTGGAGTATAATTGCTTTATAACATTGTATTAGGTTCTGCTTTACAACAAAGTGAATCAGCTATATGTATACATATATTCCTCATATCCCCCCTTCTTGAGCCTCCCTCCCACACCCCCATCCCACCCCTGTGGGGGACATAAAGCACCGAGCTGATCTCCCTGTGCTATGCGGCAACTTACCACTAGCTATTTTACATTTGGTAGTGTATATATGTCAGTGCTACTCTCTCACTATGTCCCTGTCTCCCCTTCCCCTCTGTGTCCTTAAATCCGTTCTCTACATCTGTGTCTTTATTCCTGCCCTATCACTAGGTTCATCAGTACCATTTTTCTAGATTCCATATATATGTGTTAGCATACGGTATTTGTTTTTCTCTTTCTGACTTACCTCACTCCGTATGCCAGACTCTACGTCCAACCACCTCACTACAAACAACTCAATTTTGTTCCTTTTTATGGCTGAATAATACTCCATTGTATATATGTGCCACATCTTCTTTATATATTCATCTGTTGATGGACATTTACATTGCTTCTGTGTCCTGGCTATTGTAAATAGTGCTACAGTGAACATTGTGGTATATGCCTCTTTTTGAATTATGGTTTTCTCCGGGTATATGCCCAGTAGTGGGATTGCTGGGTCATATGGTAGTTCTATTTTTAGTTTTTATGGAACCTCCATACTGTTCTCCATAGTGGCTGTATCAGTTTACATTCCCCCAACAGTGCAGGAGGGTTCCCTTTTCTCCACACCCTCTCCAGCCTTTATACATTGTTGTATTAATTTCTGCTGTGCAGCAAAGTGATTCAGTTTTATATATATATATATTCTTTTCCATATGGTTTATCACAGGATATTGAATATAGTTCCCTCTGCTATTCAGTAGGTCTTTGTGGTTTGTCCATCCTATGTAGAATAGTTTGATTCTGCTATTCCAAAACTCCCTATCTTTCCTTCACTCTCTCCTTGGCAACCACAACTCTGTTCTCTATATCTGTGTGTTTGTGTCTGTTTCGCTGACATGTTCATTTGTGTCCTGTTTTTGATTCCACATATAAGTGATATTATATGGTATTTGTCTTTCTCTTTCTGACTTACTTCACTTAGTATCATCATCTCTAGGTCCATCCATGTTGCTGCAAATGGCATTATTCTTTTTTATGTCTGAGTAATATCTATTGTATAACACACCTTCTTTATACATTCATTTTTCAATGAACATTTAGGTTGTTTCCATGTCTTGGCTATTATAAATAGTGCTGCTATGAACATAGGGTTGCATGTATCTTTTTGAATTATAGTTTTTTCTAGAAATATGTCCACAAGTGGGATTGCTAGATCATATGGCAACTCCCTTTATAGTTTTTTTGAAGAACCTCCATACTGTTTTCCATAGTGGCTGCACCAACTTACATGGCCACCAACAGTGTAGAAGGGTTCCCTTTTCTCCATACCCCCTCCAGCATTTGTTAATTGTAGATTTTTTAAATGATGGCCATTCTGATCAGTGTGAAGTGGTACCTCATTGTAATTTGGATTTTGCATTTCTCTAATAATTAGTGATGATGAGCATCTTTTCATGTGCCTATTGGCTATCTGTATGTCTTCTTTGGAGAAGTGTTTATTTAGGTCTTCTACCCATATTTCCATTGAGTTATTTGTTATTTTGTTATTGAGTTGTATGAGCTGTTTGTAAAGTTTGGAAATTAAGCCCTTGTCAGTCTCATCATTTGCTAATATTTTCTCCCAGTCCATAGGTTGTATTTTCATTTTGATTATGGTTTCCTTTGCTGTGCAAAAGCTTATAAGTTTGATTAGTTCCTGTTTCTTTTTTGCTTTTACAGTAAGTCCCCTACATATGAACAAGTTCTGTTCCAAGAGTACGTTTGTAAGTCCAATTTGTTTGTAAGTCCAACAAAGTTAGCCTAGGTACCCAACTTACACAGTCGGCTATATGGTATTGTACCGTAATAGGTTTATAATGCTTTTCACACAAACAGTACATAAAATACAAAAACAAATAAAACATTTTTACTCTTACAGTACAGTAACTTGAAAAGTACAGTAGTGCAGTACAACAGCTGAGATACTCAGGCTGGCATCGAGTGAACAGGCAAGAAGAGTTACTGATTGGAGGAGGGAGAGGAGGTGGGAGATGGTAGAGGTGAAGGATTATCAGCAGTAGGAGACAGAGGGCAAGCTGCAATTTCACTCATACCTGACATTGATGGCACAGGTTCTTGTTCCTTGCTTGATTTAATTCTATCTACCCTCTTGAAAAAATGATCTATTGATGTCTGGGTAGTAGCTCTTTTCTTCTCATCATAGATGACAAGGTAGCCCTGGATTGCATTCTGTATGGCTGCTGCTGCCACCTTTGGGTACTCTTCTAGGTTTGGGTCCTGTGCCTCAAAATCTAACAGTGCTTCCTCAAATAAAGGAGATCCCCTTGCCATTTTCTGTGTGATGAATCTCTTCAGTTCTTCAGTTACTTCTTCCTCCTGCCCCTCTTCATCCTTTCTCTGGGCCTCCAATTCCATCAGGTCTTCGTTAGTAAGCTCCTCATGTTGCACAGCAAGGAGTTCAGTGAAATCGTCCTCTTGCAGACCTAGCTCCAGCTTCTCGCTGAGGGTCACTACATTGCTGAAGACCTCTTTGCACTTCTGATCTACCTTCTCAAATCCACAAAAGTCATGAACAAACTGTGGGCAAATGTTCTTCCAAACCCCATTCATGGTGACCACCATACACTCACACCATGAAAAGTCAATGTTTTTTAAGGTCTTGTAGATGTTATAGTCCTTCCAAAATTGTCCCTCGGTTGTTCCTGATTTGTCACTTACCTTTACTGCCTGACAAAAAGTGTGACATACATAATATTTCTTGAAAGTCGCTCTAACTCCCTGGTCTATAGGTTGGATGAGCAATGTAGTATTTGGTGACAGATGCACTACTTTGACGTTGGGATGAAAGTCATCCATGAATGGGGGGTGGCCCAGAACATCGTCGAGCAGCAAAAGAATGTTTTGCTGGGACGTCATTCTCCAAGCAATATTTCTCTACATCTGGGATAAAGTGGTGGCAAAACCAGCCCTAGAAAGTGGCCTGTGTAATCCAGGCTTTGGGGTTACGCTTGTTTACATTCCCTTTCTGATACTTCATTGTTAGTGTAAAGAAATGCAACCAGGGACTTCCCTGGTGGCTCCATGGTTGAGAATTCGCCTGCCAATACAGGGGACATGGGTTTGAGCCCTGGTGCAGGAAGATCTCACATGCCGTGGAGCAACTAAACCTGTGCTCCACAACTACTTAGCCTGTACTCTAGAGCCCGTGAGCCAGAACTACTGAGCCCGTGTGCCACAACTATTTAAGCCCGCATGCCTAGAGCCTGTGCTCCGCAACAAGAGAAGCCACTGCGATGAGAACCCTGCGCACCACAACGAAGGCTAACCCCCACTGGCCACAACTAGAGAAAGCCCGGGCACAGCAATGAAGACCTAATGCAGCCAAAATAAATTAAAAAAAGAAAAACAAAGAAATACAACCAATTTATGAATGTTAATCTTGTATCCTGCTACTTTGTTGAATGTATCAGTTATAGTAGTTTTTCTGTGGAATTTTTAGGGTTTCCTTTATATATATTATCATGTTATCTGCATATAATGACAACTTTACCTCTTTTCAATTTGGTTAGATTTTATTTCTTTTTCTTGTCTGATTGTTGTGGCTAGGACTTCCAATACTATGTTGAAGAGAAAAGGTGAGAGTGGGCATCCTTGTCTTGTTCCAGATTTTAGCGGGAAGGCTTTCAGCTTGTGAACATTGAGTATTATATTGGCTGTGGGTTTTTCATAAATAGCTTTTATTATGTTGAGATATGTGTCCTCTATACCCGCTTTGGTAAGTGTTTTTATCATGAATGGATGTTGAAGTTTTTCAAATGCTTTTTCAGCATCTATTGAGATGATCATTTGTTTTGTGTTTTTCCTTTGTTGATGGGGTGTATCATGTTGATTGATTTGCATATGTTGAAACAACTTTGTGACACTGGGGTGAATCAAATTTCATCATGGTGTATGATCCTCTTATGTGTTGTCAGATTCGGTTTTCTAATATTCAGTTGAGAATTTTTGCATCTATATTTAGATATTGCAAAGATATTGGCCTGCAATTTTCCTTTTTGGTAGTGTCTTTCTCTGTGTGTGTGTGTTTTTTAAGTCTTTATTGAATTTGTTACAATATTGCTTCTGTTTTATGTTTTGGTTTCTTGTTTGTGAGGCATGTGGGATCTTAGCTCCACGACCAGGGATCGAACCCACACCCCCTGCCCTGGAAGGCGAAATCTTAACTACAGGACCACCAGAAAAGTCCCCTTCTGTTTTTTTTTTTTTTTTTTTTTTTTTTTTAGTAAATTTATTTCCTTCTTTATTTTTGGATGCATTGGGTCTTCGTTGCTGTGCACGGGCTCTTTCTTGTTGTGGTGAGTGGGGGTTACTCTTCGTTGTGGTGTGCAGGCTGTTCATTGCGGTGGCTTCTATTGTTGCAGAGCATGGGCTCTAGGTGCCCAGGCTTCAGTAGTTGTGGTTCGTGGGCTGTAGAGCGCAGGCTCAGTAGTTGTGGCACACAGGCTTAGTTGCTCCGTGGCATGTGGGATCTTCCCGAACGAGGGCTCGAACCTATGTCCCCTGAATTGGCAGATGGATTCTTAATCACTGTGCCACCAGGGAAGTCCCCCCCACAGCATCTGGTTTTGATATCAGGGTGATGGTGGCTTCATAGAATGTCTTTGGAAGTATTCCTTACTCTTCAGTCTTTTCGAAGAGTTTGAGAAGAATCAGTGTAAGTTTTGCTTTGTATATTTGGAAGAATTTGCCTGTGAAACCATTTGATATTGGACTTTTGTTGGTAGGCAGTTTTTTTAAATTACAGATTCTATTTTGCTTTTAGTGATCAGTATGTTCAAGTTATCTGTTTCTTCTTGATTCAGTTTTTGTTGGCTGTAAGAAAACAACATACATTTTTAGATTATTTTAGCACCTAAATACTTGCCATGTATTAGACCACAAGAAAGCAAAGAAAAAAGTATTAAAATATTTTTTCAAATAGAAAAAGTATTGAAATACTTTTAAGAAATTGGGATAATAATACTAATTACAATAATGACAGATTGTTCTGAACTTAAAGACTACTTTATCTAAGATGCATATTATATGGATATTGTTTTATTGTTTTTCAATACATGGAATGTTTTCTCCTTTCTAATGTAATTCTTTTATGTGTATATTGTGAAAAAAATTTAGTTGCACATAATATAAAAAATTACACTTTAATGGGAGTATTAATTCATTTACATTTACTATAGTACTGAAAATACTTAGGTTTAGAGTTACCATGTTATTGAGTGCTCTTTTTTATTTATTTTTAAAAAAGATTTAATTTGGGGGGGGGCATAAATTATTTATTTATTTTTAACATCTTTATTGGACTATAATTGCTTTACAATGGTGTGTTAGTTTCTGCTTTATAACAAAGTGAATCAGCTATACATATATCCCCATATCTCCTCCCTCTTGTGTCTCCCTGCCACCCCTCTAAGTGATCACAAAGCACTGAGCTGATCTCCCTGTGCTATGCAGCTGTTTCCTACTAGCTAACTAATTTACATTTGGTAGTATATATAAGTCCATGCCACTCTCTCACTTCATCCCAGCTTACCCTTCCCCCTCCGCATGTCCTCAAGTCCATTCTCTCTGTCTGCGTCTTTATTCCTGTCCTGCCCCTAGGTTCTTCCCAACCATTTTTTTTCTTTTTTTTAGATTCCATGTATATGTGTTATCATACAGTATTTGTTTTTCTCTCTCTGACTTACTTCACTCTGTAGGACAGACTCTAGGTCCATCCACCTCACTACAAATAACTCAATTTCATTTCTTTTTATGGCTGAGTAATATTCCATTGTATACTGAAGATGTGCAACTTCCTCTTTATCCATTCATCTGTTGATTGACACTTAGGTTGCTTCCATGTCCTGGCTATTGCAAATAGAGCTGCAGTGAACATTGTGGAATATGACTCTTTTTGAATTATGGTTTTCTCCAGGTATATGCCCAGTAGTGGGATTGCCATGTCTTATGGTAGTTCTATTTTTAGTTTTTTAAGGAACCTCCATACTGTTCTCCATAGTGGCCGTATCAATGTATATTCCCACCAACCGTTCCAGAGGGTTCCCTTTTCTCCACAGCTCTGCAGAATTTATTGTTTGTAGATTTTTTGGATGATGGCCATTCTTACCTGTGTGTGGTGATACCTCATTGTAATTTTGATTTGCATTTCTCTAATGATCAGTGATGTTGAGAATTCTTTCATGTGTTTGTTGGCAATCTGTATGTCTTCTTTGGAGAAATGTCTATTTAGGTCTTCTGTCCATTTATGGATTGGGTTGTTTGTGTTTTTTTTATATTGAGCTGCTTGGGCTGCTTGTAAAGTTTGGAGATTAATCCTTTGTAAGTTGCTTCATTGGCAAATATGTCTTCCCATTCTGGGGGTTGTCTTTTTGTCTTGTTTACATTTTCCTTTGCTGTGCCAAAGCTTTTAAGTCACATTAGGTCCCATTTGTTTATTTTTCTTTTTATTTCCATTTTCTAGGAGGTGGGTCCAAAAGGATCTTACTGTGATTGATGTCATAGAGTGTTCTGCCTATGTTTTCCTCTAAGAGTTTTATAGTGTCTGGCCTTACATTTAGGTCTTTAATCCATTTTGAGTTTATTTTTGTGTATGGTGTTAGGAAGTCTTCTAATTTCATTCTTTTACCTGTACCTGTCCAGTTTTCCCAGCACCACTTATTGAAGAGGCTGTCTTTTCTCCATTGTATATTCTTGCCTCCTTTATTAAAAAATAAGGTGACCATATGTGTATGGGTTTATCTCTGGGCTTTCTATCCTGTTACATTGATCTATATTTCTGTTTTTTTGTGCCGGTACCATACTGTTTTGATTACTGTAGCTTTGTAGTATAGTCTGAAGTCAGGGAGCCTGATTCCTCCAGCTCTGTTTTTCTTCTCAAGATTGCTTTGGCTGTTTGGGGTTTTTTGTTTCCATACAAATTGTGAAATTTTTTTGTTCTAGTTCTCTGAAAAATGCCATTGGTAGTTTGATAGGGATTGCATTGAATCTGTAGATTGCTTGGGGTAGTATAGTCATTTTCACAATGTTGATCCTTCCAACCCAAGAACATGGTATATCTCTCTATCTGTTTGTGTCATCTTTGATTTCTTTCATCAGTGTCTTATAATTTTTTGAGTAAACGTCTTTTGTCTCCGTAGGTAGGTTTATTCCTAGGTATTTTATTCTTTTTGTTGCAGTGGTAAATGGGAGTGTTTCCCTAATTTCTGTTTCAGATTTTTCATCTTTAGTATATAGGAATGAAAGAGATACCTGTACATTAATTTTGTATCCTGCAACCTTACCAACTTCATTGATTAACTCTGGTAGGTTTTTGGTAGCATCTTTAGGATTCTCTATGTATTGTATCATGTCATCTGCAAACAGTGACAGCTTAACTTCTTCTTTTCCGATTTGGATTCCTATTATTTCTTTTTCTTCTCTGATTGCTGTAGCTAAAACTTCCAAAAGTGTGTTGAATAATAGTGGTGAGAGTGGACAACCTTGTATTGTTCCTGATCTTGGTGGAAATGTTTTCACTTTTTCACCATTGAGAGCAATGTTGGCTCTGGGTTTGTCATATATGGCCTTTATTATGTTGAGGAAAGTTCCCTCTGTGCCTACTTCCTGGAGGGTTTTTGTCATAAATGGGTGTTTAATATTGTTGAAAGAATTTTCTGCATCTATTGAGATGATCATATGGTTTTTATCCTTCAGTTTTTTAATATGGTGTATCACATTGATTTGCATGTATTGAAGAATCCTTGCATCCCTGGGATAAACCCCACTTGATCATGGTGTATGATCCTTTTAATGTGCTGTTGGATTCTGTTTGCTAGTATTTTGTTGAAGATTTTTGCATCTATGTTCATCAGTGATATTGGCCTGTAGTTTTCTTTCTTTGTGACATCTTTGTCTGGTTTTGGTATCAAGGAGATGGTGGTCTCATAGAGTAAGTTTGGGAGAGTTCTTCCCTCTGCTATATTTTGGAAGAGTTTGAGAAGGATAGCTGTTAGCTCTTCTCTAAATGTTTGATAGAATTTGCCTGTGAAACCATCTGGTCCTGGGCTTTTGTTTATTGGAAGATTTTAAATCACAGTCTCAATTTCAGTGCTTGTGATTGGTCTGTTTATAGTTTCTATTCCTTCCTGGTTCAGTCTTGGAAGGTTGTGCTTTTCTAAGAATTTGTCCATTTCTTCCAGGTTGTCCATTTTATTGGCATAGAGTTGCTTGCAGTAATCTCTCATGATCCTTTGTATTTCTGCGTGTCAGTTGTTACTGCTCCTTTTTCATTACTAATTCTATTGATTTGAGTCTTCTGCCTTTTTTTCTTGATGAGTTTGGCTAATGGTTTATCTATTTTGTTTCTCTTCTTAAAGAACCAGCTTTTTGTTTTTTTGATCTTTGCTGTTGTTTCCTTCATTTCTTTTTCATTTATTTCTGATCTGATCTTTACGATTTCTTTCCTCTGCTGACTTTGGTTTTTTTTTTCTTTCTCTAATTGCTTTAGGTGTAAGTTCAGGTTGTTTATTTGAGATGTTTCTTGTATCTTGAGGTAGGATTGTATTTCTATAAACTTCGCTCTTAGAACTGCTTTTGCTGCGTCCCATAGGTATTGGTTCGTCATGTTTTCATTGTCAGTTGTTTCTAGGTATTTTTTAATTTTTTCTTTGATTTCTTCATTGATCTCTTGGTTATTAAGTAGTGTATTGTTTAGCATCCATGTGTTTGTATTTTTTTATAGATTTTTTCCTGTAATTGATATCTAGTCTGATAGCATTGTGGTTGGAAAAGATACTTGATATGATTTCAATTTTCTTAAATTTACCAAGGCTTGATTTGTGACCCAAGATATGATCTATCCTGGAGAATGTTCCACGAGCACTTGAGAAAAAGTGTATTGTGTTGTTTTTGGATGGAATGTCCTATAAATATCAATTAAGTCCATCTTGTTTAATGTATCATTTAAAGCTTGTGTTTCCTTATTTATTTTCATTTTGGATGATCTGTTAATTGGTGAAAGAGAGGTGCTAAAGTCCCCTACTATGATTCTGTTACTGTTGATTTCCCCTTTTATGGCTGTAAGCATTTGCCTTATGTATTGAGGTGCTTCTATGTTGGGTGCATATCTTCTTCTTGGGTTGATCCCTTGATCATTACGTAGTGACCTTCTTTGTCTTCTGCAGTAGTCTTTATTTTAAAATCTTTTTTGTCTGATATGAGAATGCTAATCTAGCTTTCTTTTGATTTCCATTTGCATGGAGTATCTTATTCCATCCCCTCACTTTCAGTCCGTATGTGTCCCTAGGTCTGAAGTGGGTCTCTTGTAGACCCCATATATACCAGTTGTGTTTTCGGATCTATCCAGCCAGTCTATGTCTTTTGGTTGGAGCATTTAATCCATTTACATTTAAGCTAATTATTGATATGTATGTTCTTATTACCATTTTCTTAATTGTTTTGGGTTTGTTATTGTAGGTCTTTTCCTTCTCTTGTGTTTCCTGCCTAGAGAAGTTCCTTTAGCATTTGTTGTAAAGCTGGTTTGGTGGTGCTGAATTCTCTTAGCTTTTGCTTGTCTGAAAAGGTTTTAACTTTTCTATCGAATCTAAATGAGATCCTTGCTGGGTCGATTAATCTTGGTTGTAGCTTTTTCCCTTTCATCACTTTAAATATGTCCTGCTAGTCCCTTCTGCCTTGCAGAGTTTCTGCTGAAAGGTCAGCTGCAACCTCATGGCAATTCCCTTGTGTGTTATTTGTCCCTTGCTGCTTTTAATATTTTTTCTTTGTATTTAATTTTTGATAGTTTGATTAATATATGTTTTGGCGTGTTTCTCCTTGGGTTTATCTGGTATGGGATTCTGTGCTTCCTGGACTTGATTAACGATTTCATTTCCCATATTAGGGAAGTTTTCAATTATAATCTCTTCAAATATCTTCTCAGTCTCTTTCTTTTTCTCTTCTACTTCTGGGACCCCTGTATTCGAATGTTGGTGTGGTTAATGTTGTCCCAGAGGTGTCTCAGATTGTCCTCAATTCTATTCATTCCTTTTCTTTTTATTCTGCTCTGCAGTAGTTATTTCCACTATTTTGTCTTCCAGGTCATTCATCCATTCTCCTGCCTCAGTTATTCTGCTATTGTTTCCTTCTAGAGAATTTTTAATTCCATTTATTGTGTTACTCATCATTGTTTGTTTGCGCTTTAGTTCTTCTAGGTCCTTGTTAAATGTTTCTTGTATATTCTCCATTCCAGTTCCAGGATTTGGGATCATCTTTGCTATCATTACTCTGAATTCTTTTTCAGGTAGACTTCCTATTTCCTCTACATTTGTTTGTTCTGGTGGGATCTTACCTTGCTCCTTCATCTGTTGTGTGTTTCTCTGTCTTATTTGGCTTTCAGGACTGTGTTTGGGGTCTCCTTTTCACAGGCTGCAGATTCGTAGTTCCCATTGTTTTTGCTGTCTGCCCCCAGTGGCTAAGGTTGGTTCAGTGGGTTGTGTAGGCTTTCTGGTGGAGGGCACTGGTGCCTGTGTTCTGGTGGGTGTGTCTGGATCTTGTCTTTCTGTTGGGCAGGTCCGCATCCGGTGGTGTGTTTTGGGATGTGTGTGACCTTATTATGATTTTATGCAGCCTCTCTGCTAATGGGTGGGCCTGCATTCCTGTCTTGCTAGTTGTTTGGCATGCGATGTCCAGCACTGGATCTTGCTTGTCTTTGAGTGGAGCTTGGTCTTAGTGTTGAGACAAATATCTATGGGATAGCTTTTGCCGTTTGATATTACAAGGTTCCGGAGGTCTCTGGTAGACCAATGTCCTGAACTCAGCTCTCCCACCTCAGTGGCACAGGCTTGACACCCGGCCGGAGCACCAAGACCCTGTCAGCCACATGGCTGGGGGTGAGAGCAAGAGGTAGCTTTGCTACATCTCAGAGACCACCAATGGGATTCACTGACCATTTTGTCTCCAGAAGTGAAGAAAACAAAAGTCGGTCTTTGGCGAGTCAGCCAGTTTGGTAGCCAGCCTCCAAGATGGCCCTAATCCTCCCCTAATTATCTCCCAATCTTCATGCACCTATGTGGCTCCTCACACTTGAAAAGGGCTGACTGTTTAACTAATAAGACATTGCAGAAATGACAAAGTGCAGCTTCCAAAGGTATAAAAGTCATTGCAGCTTCTGCTTTGGTTTTTGCTAGATCACTCATCCTGGGGTAAGCCAGCTGCCACATCATGAGGACACTCAAGCAGCCCTAAGGAGAGATCCATGTGGCAAGGAACTGAGACCTCTTACCTACAGCCACGTGAGTGAGTCATCTCAGAAGTCAAAAGATTTAATTTTATTTGTTTTTGGTTGTGTTGGGTCTTTGTTGCTGCACAGGTTTTCTCTAGTTGTGTCAAGCAGGGGTTACTCATCGTTGTGGTGCATGGGCTTCTCCTTGCCGTCATTTCTCTTGTTGTGGAGTATGGGCTCTAGGTGCATGGCCTTCAGTAGTTGTGTCATGCAGGCTCAATAGTTGTTGCTTGCAGGCTGTAGAGCGCAGGCTCAGTAGTTGTGGTACACGTGCTTAGTTGCTCTGTGGAATGTGGGCTCTTTCCAGACCAGGGATTGAACCCCTGTCCCCTGCATTGGCAGGCAAATTCTTACCCACTGTGCCACCAGGGAAGTCCAGTGTGCTCTTTTTTAAACCTAGTCTGTTTTCATTATTTTCTATCTTAACGATTCTGTATTAAATAAAAAAAAATTCTCCTTTCTACCCCTCCTCTTTGAGGATTATATATGAAGAAGTATGTCTTATTTATTAATCTCAAATTTTCACCTTTTAAGAACTAATCACAATGTCAAGTATTTAATACCTTTCACTTCCACCTTGAAAAGCATGGATATTAAAGTGCTACTATAATTACCTTCCTAGTCTATCTTTTTTACTTTTTGTCATGTATAAAAAACTAAAAACATGCATGGTTTGTAAGGAAATGACAAATTTCAGAAAATTCAGAATCTGAATACACTCCATACAGAGCTTATAGATAAAGACACAGAAAATTGCCAGATACTCAGAAGCCCCCTGGTCCCATTCTAGTGACTCCCCTTAAGGTTTAATATTGTTCTGGTAAATAACAAAAAGATCACTTTACCTGTATTTTATATTTTGTATAAATGTAATGGCATAGTAAAATCACTTTTGGATTGGGCTTTTTTATTTTATGTTGTTTGTGAATATGCCTATATGGTTGCCTGTTGTTGTGATCATGCATTGCCACTGTTGCATAGGATTCCATAGTGTAAATGTTTAACTATTAATTAATTTATTCCAATGTGTATTACAATATGAGTGATTTTCAGTTTGTGTCTATTGAGAATAGCACTGGTATATCAGTTCTAGAACTTGAGCTTTGGTGGGGTGTGTATAAATCATTGTTCAGTATACATGTAGTAGTAAAATTTTTGAGTCATAGCTTTCATGTGTTTATCTTTTTAGATATTTCTAACTATTTTCAAAACATTTGTATGATTTTTCATCCTCAGCAGCAGTGAATGAGATTCAAGGATTATACACATTCTTGTCAAACTTGATAATACCTGTCACTTTCATTTGAACTTTCTGGTTGGTGAGTGATAAAGGTATCACTTTTTTGCATTTAATTGACTACTAAGAAGCTAAACATCTTTTGATATGTTTACTTAACATTCTGTACTCTCTTTTTTGAAATATCTTCTGGTATATTTTCCCCATTTTTGCTATTACATTATCTTCTTATTGGAGACTTCTTTTTTTTAACATCTGAAGACTTCTTATTTATGAGTTTTTTATATATGCTTGATATGAGTTCTTCTCTCTTTCTGTCTCTCCTTCTCTTTCTTTAGATGAGTGTCAGTTTTTAATGTTAATAACATCTAATTTGTTATTTTCCTCTTTATTTAGTCTTATTTCTATTTACTTATGTAGTCTTCTTATCTGTAGCAGAACACATTATTTATTATAAACCACAAAAATGTTTTTGTTTCTTCAATAAATCTAATTATTAAGCTTTAAAGTTAAGTTAACTTTCTAAACTAAATATGTTGTATCATAGTGAGTATTAATTTTTCTATGACAGCTGAAAGGTTACATTCATTCAGAAGATGTTGTATTCAGCTTTCTTTTCATTTGCTCCTACTTCTCATTGATTCAGAGAGGTAAATATCACTTCATCCATGGATCTGACTTTTCTCTGATTTCTCATGGTCATTCCCACTAATTCTTCTTGCCTCCTGAAATCTTTAACAATCCCATTATTCCACAAAAGCAAAAACCTTCCTTGGGCCTTTTTCCTCAGAAGATTGATTATTCCCACATTTTAAATGGGAGATTGAAATAAGTTAGGAGAAAATACCACAAGGGTCTCTCTCTTTTTTTTTTTCCACATCCTGTATCAGCCTCTGCTTGCACTCTGTGTTCAAAGATTTTTGTACAACACATTGATGGAAGATGCCAGTTTCTCTCATTGGGGCAAAAGACAGATTAATTAACTGACAAATAAAGACAGTGTCTTGCTCTGTTCAAATGTTGGACAGGATTGTTTGCATCCTAATTTAAAAGTTTCAGGTGACTGAAGCCTAAGATTCCTAAGCTTTAATCCATACTTACACATGCACAGCACCCAACAGGACTGCTTTACATAGCCCTATGAGACTTTTGTGTGCAAGTGGAACAGATAATATAAAACTACTGCTGTCTTTTTGTGTCATAAAAATGACTTTTTGTCTCATTTAAAATATTTTTTTCTAAAATCCAAAAACGTGTCATGCTAAAATACTGGAATTTCAAATATGGTAAAATCCAAGACCCTTCAAATTTCTTTCCAGTTTTGGTGATGATGGGATGCCATCAGAGATATGACTTCATTAAACACAGTAGCTAAGATTCATTCTCAGGCCTGATTGGGGAATATGAAAATAATCCCTGGAAAAATCTGGACATTCTCTAGTTCTCCAGTATTTGTTAAGATGGTAGTAAGGGCCCTTCATTGTCCTCTATGTGAATGCAGATCAATTGTGAGAGGTGGGGATAAAACAAGCAGCCTAAATATCCTTTATGTTTGTTTGTCGTACTACTAGTAGAAAGAGGAAGGCTCAACATGTCACCATGGTTGATATAGCAAATAAGCTGCTTGAAACTACACCGAAACGTACCTGCTTGTATTTTCTGTGCAGTTACCCTCTCTTTTGGTGTGCCCTGATACCTCCCTCAAGTTATGTACCAACACCAGCAGCATTAAGCAGAAATCCAAATAAATCTATTCTTTGGAATTATGAGGAAGGGAAGACTCGAAAATTTTATAGCATGCTCTATACAAGTATACACACCACCATCCTTATCTATGTGATGCCATGCATGGAGGGTCAGTAGGTTCAGGGGATTCTGGAAGCACCAAGGTCTGTGGCGTTAATCACAGCTGCATTCATGGGCGGTAAAGGAGAAGGGCCTTATCTTGGTCACTTTCTCAATGCTAGTAGCTACAGAAAGAAGAGGACAGGACATCTTAGGGAGAAGAGCCAACATTAAATGAAATGTCCTAATTACTCTAGGCAACGTCTCATGATAGCCTCCCATAGCTCCTCAAATCCCTACATCCTTGCACAACGGGGATAGTGTAATATTACTGGAGCATGTGACTCCAGATTAACATTATTGTTGTTGAAAAAATAAAAACAGGTTCAAGTGATAGGGTTTGAAAAGTGTTCCCAGTGCAAAGGAAACTACTGTAACAATGTGGACAGAACCCTTTGGATGGATTCATCATGTTTTTGTGGGTTTTTTTTTTTTTCTGCTGCTTCAGAATCTGTAGTAGAGATTGGTGTGTTCCATGATGCATTCCCGCTTCTTATAAGTTTTAGATGGAATACCCCATTAGGAAGAAGTGTACGTAAGGAAGATTAGTGAGTCAAACTCCTCTGCCCTCTGTCAGCAGTGGGTGCAAAGGGATTTAGACCAAGTGCTTTCATCCTTTGACATGCAAAGTTTTCACTATATAAATGATGTTTTGTTTGTTTGCAGGTCAGGAGCCTTGGTCTCAATATCCCTGTTTAAAAAGTGTTATCACATGTCTGCCAGAAAGAATTGCTGATGATACTGGAAAAAATTGAGAGTTATCCTGAACAATTAATGGGTTTTGTAGCAACATGGATGGACCTAGAGATTGTTGTACTGAGTGAAGCACGTCAGACACAGAAAGACAGATATCATTTGATATTGCTTATATGAGGAATCTAAAAAAACAAAAAGGTACAAATGAACTTATTTACACAACAGAAATAGAGTCATGGATATAGAAAACAAGCTTATGGTTACCAGGGGATAAGTGGGGAAGGGATAAATTGGGATAGTGGGACTGACATATACACACTACTATATATATAAAATAGATAAGTATTGATAAGGACCTGCTTTATAGCACAGGGAACTCTACTCAGTGGTCTGTACTGGCCTATACGGGAAAAGAATCTTAAAAAAAAACACAAGTGTTTGGGGATTATATAATAAATATAAATGTGCAAACCTTTAACATGAAAGGAAAAATCAATTAACTCTGTGGTCCCTGTCATGGTGTAAACATTTTGTACCTCTAATTTTAAAATTTTGAAACCCAGCTCCCATGTTGATGGTATTAGGAGGTGGGGCTTTTGGGAGGTGATTAGGGCATGAGGCCAGAGACCTCAAACATGGGATTAGTGACCTAATAAATGTACCACACAGAAGATCTTATGCCCATTACATGACTTCATTGCCGTGCCAGAAGACCCACATTATGAACCAGAAATTTGTCCCTCACCAGACACTAAGTCAGCTGGCAACTTGTTCTTTTTTTAAAATTAATTAACTTTTTGGCTGCGTTGGGTTTTTGTTGCAGTGCGCAGGCTTCTCATTGGGTGGCTTCTGTTGTTGCGGAGCATGGGCTCTAGGCATGTGGGTTTCAGTAGTTGTGGCACATGGGCTCAGTAGTTGTGGACTGTGGGCTCTAGAGCACAGGCTCAGTATTTGTGGTGCACGGGCTTAGTTGTTCCATGGCATGAGGGATCTTCCCGGACCAGGGCTCGAACCCGTGTCCCCTGCATCGGCAGGCAGACTCTCAACTACTGCGCCACCAGGGAAGCCCAGAAAATATTTTTTAAAAATGACTGAGAATTTCCCCAAATGAATGTCTGACACTAAAACCACACATCCAAACTTAGAGGAACATATGAATAGTAAAGAAAACTGACCAGTATCTCTCAGGAACATCAATGCAAAAATCCTCAACAAAATATTAACTAATTGAATCCAACAATATTTTGAGAGAATTTTATATCATGAATGAGAGGGAATAATCCCAGGTATGCAAGGCTGGTTCAACATTCTAAAATCAAATAATTATATCCATCATATCAACACCCTAAAGACAATCATTAGCATATCAATAGATTCAGAAGACCCTTGAAAAAAATCTAACACCCATTCTTCATAAAAACTCTCAGTTAAAGAAATAGACTGGAGCATTCTCAAGTTGATAACAAAGATCTACAGGAAACGTTTATCTTACATCATGATTAATGGTCAAAAACATGAAGCTTTTCCACTAAGTTCAGGTAAAAGCAAGGTTGTCCCCTTTCATGACTCCTTTTCCATATTTTACTCCCAAGTCCTTGCTAATGCAACAAGGCACGAAAATAAATAAAACAAATACAGATTGGGTAGAAAAAAATGAAAGCAGCCTAAATAAAATGTGGACCAATATACTTTATGGATACCTCACCAAAGAAAATAGATAGTATGCATATAAGTATACAGAAGAATAATCCAGATTACATGCTGCCATGAAAAAGCAAATTAAAAATACAATTACATACCACTATGTAACACTTAGAATGGCTAAAATGTGAACAATGACAAGAACAAGTTCTGTAGGGGATGTGGAACAATAGGAAATGTCATTTGTTATTGGTGGAAATGAAAAATAATACAGCTACTTTGGTTGTCTGATTGACACTTGCTATAATATTGAACATTCCCTTACTGTACAATCCAGCAAGTGTTCTCATGGATATTTACTGAAAGTAGTTTAAAACATACGTCCAGATGAAAACCTGCATATGGATATTTATAGCACCTAATTCAATATTGCCAAAATGTGAATGAAACTAAGGTGTCCTCCAATAGGTGAATGAAATTGTATAGTGTTAATATATTCTGGGAATGGGATAATATTGAGCACTACAAAAGTATCAAGCCATAAAAATTTGTGGGAATTCTTTCTTTCTTTTGAAATATAGGTGATTTTATTTTGTAATTTAAAGTTTCTTGGAGTATAGTTGATTTACAATGTTGTGTTCGTTTCAGCTGCACAGCAAGTGATTCAGTTACACATATGCATATATTCATTCTTTTTCAGATTCTTTTTTGATAAAGGTATTCCCAGAATATTGAGTAGAGTTCCCTGTGCTATACAGTAGGTCCTTGTTGCTTATCTATGTTATGTAGAGTAGTATTCATATGTTTACCCCAAGTTCCTGATTTATCCCTACCCCCCACCTTTCCCCTTTGGTAACCATAAGTTTGTTTTCCAAATCTGTGAGTCAGCCTCTGTTTTGTAAATTAGTTCATTTGTATCAATTTTTAGGTTCCACCTAGAAGTGATATGATACAATATTTGTCTTACTGTGTCTGACTTACCTCAGTACAATCATCTCTAGGTCCATCCATGTTACTGCAGTTGACATTATTTTCTTCTATTTTATGGCTGAGTCATATTCCATTATATATATATATACCACATATTCTTTACCTATATTCATATGTTGATGGACATTTTGGTTGCTTCCATGTCTTCGCTATTGTAAATAGTGTTGCAGTGAACATTGGGGAAGATGTGTCTTTTCGATCTATGCTTTCCTCCCGATATGTGCACAGGAGTGAACTTGCTGGATCATCTGGTAGCTCTATTTTATTTTATTTTATTTCATTTCATTTCAATTTTTATGGAGTATAGTTGATTTATGATGTTGTGTTACTTTCTGCTGCACAGCAGAGTGAAGCAGTTATACATATATCCAATCCTTTTTGGATTCCTTTCCCATACAGGTCATTACAGAGTACTGAGTAGAGTTCCCTGTGCTATACCGTAGGCCCTTATTTGTTATCTCTTTTATATATAGTGGTGTGTATATGTCAATCCCAATTTCCAGTTTATCCCTCCCGCCTCCCCTTACTCTGGTAACCTCCATTCTGTGCTCCATAGTGGCTGTTACCAATTGGCATTGCCACCAACAGCATAGTATTGGTGGCACAGTGGTTAAGAATCCGCCTGCCAGTGCAGGGGACACAGGTTCGAGCCCTGGCCCGGGAAGATCCCACACGCCACAGAGCAACTAAGCCCATGTGCCACAACTACTGAGTTTGCGCTCTAGAGCCCACGAGCCACAACTACTGAAGCCTGTGTACCTAGAGCCTGTGCTCCATAATAAGAGAAGCCACCGCAAAGAGAAGGCTGCGTACCACAACGATGAGTAGCCCCCGCTTGCTACAACTATAGAAAAGCCGCACGCAGCAACGAAGACCCAATGCAGATTTAAAAAAATAAGAAGTAGTAGGTTTCTCTTTTTTCCACACCATCTGAAGTATTTCATGCTGTAGACATTGTGATGATGGCTATTCTGAGTGGTTCCAGGTGATACTTCTTTGTACATCTGATTTGCATTTGTCTAACATAAAGCAATGGTGAGCATCTTCATATGTGCTTTTTTTTTTTTTTTTTGAACAGTGTGAGTAAAATTTACCCCTTGAAAAAGGGTTATTGAAAGTTTGCCTTGTTTTAAAGTCTATTTCGATTACCTACCCCAAGATATTTTTTGAGGGCTGTTGTCATTTATAGCTCCCCAGGCATTGTGAATATGAAGTGCCTATAAGGTCCAGTTTTAGAGTTGTTGTTATGGGAAACAGAAGGCAGCAGGATTTCTACTGTCCCCCTCTGGTTACTGACACAACCTTAGATGTAGGGAAAGTCCTGTTCCTGGGTTTTAAATTAGAGTGGAATGTGCCTAACCAAACATGTAAGGGCTTCTGTCCCGTTCCTTCTTCCCCTTCCCCTTCATCCCCCAAACAAATACAACCCCCTGCAAAATCACCTGTTGAGGGTGCTGTCTTGCAGAGTGGGATGACCCTAATGAAGGAGTCTGGAGGTCAGAACCCAAACACCAGGATATGTTGAGACCAGGTGATTTTCCAAATGTCATCCAGCCCAGAGAGTCCACCATCCTTTGGGTGTCAGAGGATTGAATTAGTAGTATAAGGGCACACTTAGATCTGGAGATTGTGATCCCATGCAGAGGGGACCAGGTACTACATGTTCAAGGGGGGCCAGGTAGCTGGCATATCCTCCCAGGGTCCTCAGTCTCACAACAATCCAGCCTTGGGACCAAATGGGATATGTGTCCAGGGATGTGACACCAGCACGTTCACCATGACTAAACGAATTTAGTGATCATTTTTCTTTTCTATAATTTAATTTTAAATTTATAATGGAATATAGTTGATTCACCATGTTGTGTTCATTTTTGCTATACACCAACATGATTCATTTATACAGAGATAACTATATATTCTTTTTAGAATTATTTTCCCATTGAGGTTACTACAGGGTGTTGAGAAGAGTTCCAAGTGCTCTACAGCGGGTCCATGTTGATTACAAGTTTTCTCTCTGTAAATATGTGTATACCAACTCCAACCTCATGATTTATGCCTCCAACACACCTTTCCAGTTTGGTAACCATAAGTTTGTGTTCTAAGTCTGGAACTCTATGTCTGTGTTGTAAGATAGTACCTTTTTTTTTTTTTGGCGCTACGCGGGCCTCTCACTGCTGTGGCCTCTCCCGTTGCGGAGCACAGGCTCCGGACACGCAGGCCCAGTGGCCATGGCTCACGGGCCCAGCCTCTCTGCGGCATGTGGGATCTTCCCGGCCCGGGGCACGAACCCGCATCCCCTGCATCAGCAGGCAGACTCTCAACCACTGCGCCACCAGGGAAGCCCAGATAGTACCTTTGTATCAATTGTTAGATTCCACCCGATAAGTAATACCGTATGATATTTATCATTGTCTGATTTATGACACTTAGTATGAATGTATCTAGGTCCTTCCGAGGGGCTGCAAATGGCCTTATTTCATTCATTTCATGGCTGAGTAATATTCCATTGTACATATGCACCATAATTTCTTTATCCATTCTTCCTTCCAAGGACTTTTAGGTAGCTTCCAAGTAGAAGCTCTTGTAAACAGGGCTGCATAAAGGTTGGAGTGCCTGGGTCCTGTCAATTTATGTTTTTTCCAAGACACAGGCCCAGGAGTGGAAGCACCATATGCTCTGAAGCTCTGATTTTTAGAGTTTTAAGGAATCACCATCACTTCTCCAGAGTGGCTGTTAGCAATTTATATTCCCACCATCAGCTTGTCAGGTTCCCTTTTCTCCACACCCTGTCCTGCATTTCAGGTTTTACACTTGGTGAGGTTGGCCATTCTGACTGGTGAAAAGTGATACCTCCTTGTAGTATTGATATGCATTGCCTGCCTGTGTTGTTGGCCAAAAAGGCAGTAAGGGTTTTTCCTGAATATATTAAGGAATAACGCATATGGCCTTTTTGGCCAACTGTATCATTGGCGATGTTCAGCAGCTTTGCATGTGCTTTAATGGCGAGTGCAAACTACCTCTTGAAATCCCTTTCCTGCAGTTCTGCCTTGCTTACAAGGCCTTTAGGAATACTTGGCTAAAGAAATGACTCCATTAGAGGTGTCAGTCACAACCCTGCATGTCTGTGAATTGCAGTGCCCCTGAGCACCAGTTTTCAACTTGTTGTTTAGAGAAGCAGCCACAAAGGGGCAGGATTTCTACAGACCCATTCCGGTTACTGGGGCACCTGAAGGGTAGGGAAATTCTTCTTCCAGATTAGGAAGCTAGAGTGGCATATGCCTGTCCAAACATCTAGGAGTTGTGTCTCATTCCATCCCCCCATTCCCCTTCTTCACACGGAAAATTCCAAGCTGTGCAAAACCGGCTGCTGAGTGTGCTGCCTTCCCAAAGTGGGGAGACTGTAAGCAAAGGAGCTGGGGAACCCGAATACCAGGAGAAGTGGAGATGAGGTGACTTTCCCAAACTCTTCCCAAACACACGGTGTACCATCCTCTGGATGTCCCATGCATATTTTAGCTGTAGGAAGGGTCCCCTGCACCGGGAGATATGGGGCCCATGGAATGGGTACCACGCAGTATTACTCTAAAAGGGCTACATTTGCTGTCCCATCCTCACCAAGCCTCTCAGACCCACGAGTGTAGAGCCTTAGGTCCCATCCAGCTGTGTGTCTACATGTGGTCAGTCCAGGTTGCATCACAGCCCCTGAACAAATTTTGTAAGAATTTCTCTCTCTCACACTGTTTTTTTTTTGTTCTTGTTATTTAATTTTATAATGGGGTATAGCTGATTTTCAATACTGTGTTTCTTGCTGCTCTACATCTATCCACTTGACTCACTTAAAGAGACATCAATAAATTCTTTTACAGATTCTTACCAGTCTTATATATTCTTTTCCGGTGACAACAGTGTACTGAGTCCAGTTCTTTGAGCTATACAGTAGGTCCTGTCAATTACCTATTTTGCATATGGAACCGTATCTATGCTAATTTCAACCTCCTGGTTTATGCATCACCCCACCCCACCTTTCTCCTTTGGCAGCCATAAGTGTGTTTTCTAAATGTGTGACTCTGTTTCTGTTTTGTAATTGAGTTCATGTGTAGCCATTTTTAGATACCATCTATAAGTGATACCTTATGATAAGTCTCTTTTTATGTCTGACTTACGTCACTTAGAATGATCATACCTAAGTCTCCATGAGTTGCTGCAACGGGCCTTATTTCATTGATTTAATGGCTGAGTAATATTCCATTGTACATAAGTACCACATCTTCTTAATCCATTTTTTCCTTCCAAGGACGTGTAAGTTGTACCCAAGTTGAGGCATTTCTA
The DNA here is from genome assembly GCF_003031525.2 of Neophocaena asiaeorientalis asiaeorientalis. NCBI lineage: Eukaryota > Metazoa > Chordata > Mammalia > Artiodactyla > Phocoenidae > Neophocaena > Neophocaena asiaeorientalis. The sequence continues at coordinate 119,733 of NW_020172934.1, forward strand.
AACAGAGCAATGCTAAACGTAGGGGTGCCTGTGTCCTGTCGATTTTTGGTTTTCCCAAGATATAAGCCCATGAGTGGAAGTGCCCTATGCTCTGTAGCTCTGTTTTTTAGTTGTTTTAGGAAACACAAAACACTTCTCCAGAGTAGCCGTTTGTAATTTACATTCCCCCCAACAGCATAACAGAGCTCACTTTTCTCCATGCACTCTCCTGCATGTGGTTTTTACACTTTTTGAGGATGGCCCTTCTGACACATGTGAATGGATAACTCTGAGGTGTTGGTTAGAAGTGTCTGCTTCTTTGGCTGGGAAAAAAGGGCGTATGCTTTTTTCCTGAATATATTCAGGAAAAATGCATATGCCCTTTTTGGCCAAATTCATCATTGGCGAAGTTCAGCCGCTTTTCATGTGATTTAATGCCGAGTCCAATCTACTTCTTGAAATCCCTTTCCTGCAATTCTGCCTTGCTTTTAAGTCCTTTTCGATGATTTACCTCAAGACATTTTTTGACGATAGGTATCATTAACAACCCTGCCACTTTGTGAATTGCCGTGCCCCTGAGCTCCATTATTCAACTTGCTTTCTTGAGAGCTGGCCACAAAACAGCAGGATTTCTTCAAGCCCTATTCCGATTCCGGGGTGAAGATGAGGTTTTGGTCAATTCGTCTTCCTGATTAGAAATTAGAGTGATATGTGCCTGTCCAAACACCTAGGGCTTATCTCTCATTGGTTCCACCCGTTCCTCTTCATCCTCTGGACAATTTCCACACTGTCCGAAAAAGGATGTTGAAGGTGATGATTCCCCAAGTGGGGAGATTTTTAGGAAAGAGGCTGATGGAGGGAACCTGAGCACCAGGAGATGAGGAGATGAGGTGCCTTCTCCAAACTCTTCCTGATCACATTCTGTACCATCCTCTGGGTGTCCCATGCATGTTTTAGCTGTAGGAAGGTTCCTCTGCACATGGAGATTCTAGTCCCATGGAATGGAGACCAGGGAGTATTACTCTATGGGGGCTGCATATGCTGACCCATCCTCACTAATCCTCTCAGCCCCACGAGTGTCCAGCCTTAGGTGTCATCCATCCTGGGTCTAGATGTGGTGAATCCAGGTTGCATCAGAGCCCCTGAAGGAATTTTGTAAGAATTGCACTATCTTGGTTTTTTTTTTTTGTAATTTATTTTTATAATGCGGTTTAGCTGATATTCAATGCTGTGTTTATGCCGCTTTACACCCACTTGACTCACTTACAGAGAGATATCAATAAATACTTTTTATGATTCTTACTAGTCAGATATATTGTTCTGCGATGAATAGGGTGCGTTGACTCCAGTTCATTGAGGAATAAGTAGGTCTTGTCTATTACATATTTGGTTTATGGAACGGTATGTGTGCTAATGTCAGACTTGTTTTATGCATCATCCCACCTCACCTTTCCCCTTAAGCAGCCATGTGTGATCTTCCCGGACCAGGGCACGAACCCGTGTCACCTGCATCGGCAAGCGGACTCTTAACCACTGCGCCACCAGGGAAGCCCTCTGTTCTGTTTTATAATTCAGTTCATGTGTAGCGATTTTTACATTCCCCCTATAAGTGATATCTTATGACAAGTTTCTCTTTCTGTCTGACGTATTTCACTTAGAATCATCGTACCTAAATCCACTCATTATGCTGCTACTAGCCTTATGACATTGATTTCATGGCTGAGTGTTATCCCATTGTACATAAGTACCACAACTTCTTTATCCATTTTTCTCTTTCCCGGGATATTTAAGGTATACCGAAGTCGAGGTTCCTGTAAACAGAGAAACCTTAAACGTTGGGGTGCCCATGTCATTTCGATTTTTGGTTTTCCCAATGTAACCGCCCATGAGTGGAAGTGCCCTATGCTCTGTAGCCCTGTTTTTTAGATGTTTTAGGAAACAACATACACTTCTCCCGAGTGGCCTTTGGCCATTTACATCCCGCCCATCAGCATAACAAGGCTCCCTTTTCTCCATGGCCTGTCCTGCATTTCTGGATTTTACACTTTTTCAGGATGGCCCTTTTGACCGATGCAAAGTGAGACTTCTTTGTAGTGCTGATTTGCATTGCCCGCTTGTTTGGTTGGCCAAAAAGGGCGTATGGGTTTTTTCATGAATATATTCAGGAATAAACACCTACGCCCTTTTTGGCCAACTGCATCATTGTTGAAGTTCTGCCACTTTTCCTGTGCTTTAAAGGCAACTCCAATCTACCTCTTGAAAAGTGTTTCCTGCAATTCTGCCTTGCTTTGAAATCCTCTTCGTTGCCTAACCTCAGTATATTTTTGGACGATAGTTATCATTTATAACGGTGCAGGTTTGTGAATTGCAGTGCCCCTGAGCTCCATTTTTCATGTCGCTTTTTTGTGAGCTGGCCGCAAAACCGCAGGATTGCTGCAGGCCCTATTCTGGTTGCGGGGGTCGGGCTGAGCCTTATGTTAATTCTTCTTCCTGATTGGAAATTAGAGTGACAAGTGCTTGTCCAAACACCTAGAGCTAGTCTCTCATTGATTCCCCCTCTTCCCGTTCACGCTCGGGACAAATTGCAAACTGTACGAAACAGGAGGTTAAAGGTGCTGATTCTCCAAGTGGGCAGATTGTTAGCGAAGCAGCTGGAATGGCGAACCCGAGCACCAGGAGATGAAAAATGAGGTGCGTTTTAGAAACCTTTCCCGGTCACAGGAATACCATCCTCTGGTTTCCCATGCATGTTTTAACTGTAGGAGGATTCCCTTGAATCTGGAGATTCGGGACCCATGGAATGGGTACCACGCAGTATTACTTTAAAGGGTCTGCATTTTCTCACCCACCCTCACCAATCCTCTCAGCCCCAAGTGTCCAGCCTTATGTCTCATCCAGCTGTGGGTGTAGATGTGGTCAATCCATGTTGCATCTAAGCCCCTGAACGAATTCTGTAAGAATTTCTCCCTTTTCACAGTCTTTGTTTTGTTTTGTAATTTATTTTTATAATGGGGTTTAGCTGATTTTCACTGCTGTGTTTATGCCGCTTTACACCCACTTGATTCACTTATGGAGAGATATGAGTAAATAGTTTTTAATATTCTTCCTAGTCAGATGAAGTCTTCTGCGGTGAATAGGGTGTTTTGAGTCCAGTTCACTGAGCAATGAGTAGGTCTTGTCTATTACATATTTGGTTTATGGAACGGTATCTGTGCTAATTTCAAACTCTTTTTTGATGAATCACCCCAACTCACCTTTCCCCTTAACTAGCCATAAGTGTTTTTTCTAAATGTGTGTCTCTGTTCTCTTTTGTAATTCAGTTCATGTGTAGCAATTTTTACATTCCCTCTGTAAGTGATATCTTATGATGTTTCTTTTTCTGTGTGACTTATTTCACTTAGAATTATCGTACCTAAATCTGCTCATTATGCTTCTAGGAGCCTTATGACATTGACTTGTGGCTGAGTGATATTCCATTGTACACAAGTACCACAACTTCTTCATCCATTTTTCCCTTTCCTGGGATATTTAATGTGTACTGAAGTTGAGGTTCTTGTAAACAGAGAGCCCTAAACTTTGGGTGCCTGTTTCCTGTCAATTTTTGGTGTTCCCGAGATATATGCCCATAAGTGGAAGTGCCCTATGGTCTACAGCTCTGTTTTTTAGATGTTTGAGGAAATACCATACACTTCTGCAGAGTGGCGGTTGGCCATTTACATCCCGCCCATCCGCGTAACAAGGCTCCCTTTTCTCCATGGCCTGTCCTGCATTTCACACGTTTCCAGGATGGCCCTTTTGACCGATGCGAAGTGAGACTTCTTTGTAGTGCTGATTTGCATTGCCTGCTTGTTTGGTTGGCCAGAAAGGGCGTAGGCGTTTTTTTCCTGAATATAATCGGGAAAGAACGCCTACGCCCTTTCTGGCCAACTGCATCATTGTCGAAGTTCTGCCGCTTCTCATGTGCTTTAAAGGTGACTCCAATCTACCTCTAGAAAACTGTTTCCTGCAATTCAGCCTTGCTTTCAAATCCTCTTCGGTGCCTTACCTCAATATACTTTTTAACGATAGTTACCATTTATAACCCTGCAGCTTTGTGAATTGCAGTGCCCCTGAGCTCCATTTTTCAACTCGCCTTTTTGGGAGCTGGCCGCAAAACCGCAGGATTGCTTCAGGCCCTGTTTCTGGTTCCGGGGCGCAGGCTGAGCCTTTGGTTAATTCTTCTCCCTGATTGGAAATTAGAGTGACACGTGCCTGACCAAACACGGAAATCTGGTCTCTCATTGGTCCCCCCCTCTTCCCGTTCACCCTCCGGACGAATCGCACACTATACGAAAGAGGAGGTTAAAGGTGTTGATTCTCCAATTGGGGAGATTGTTAGCGAAGCAGCTGGAATGGCGAGCCCGAGCACCAGGAGATGAAAAATGAGGTGCGTTTTAGAAACCTTTCCCGATCACACGGTGTACCATCCTCTGGGTTTCCCATGCATGTTTTAGCTGTAAGAAGATTCCCTGTAACCTGGAGATTTGGGACCCATGGAATGGGTAGCACGCAGTAGTACTTTAAAGGGTCTGCATTTGTTCACCCAACCTCACCAATCCTCTCGGCCCCAAAAGTGTCCAGCCTTATTTCTTTTCCAGCTGTGGGTCTAAATGTGGTCAATCCAGGTTGCATCACAGCCCCTGAACGAATTTTGTAAGAATTTCTCTCTTTTTCACTATCTGTTTTTTTTTTTTGTAATTTATTTTTATAATGGAGTTTAGCTGATTGTCAATGCTGTGTTTATGCTGCTTTACACCCACTTGATTCACTTACAGAGAGATCTCATAAATATTTTTTAAGATTCTTCCTACTCAGATATATTCTTCTGTGGTGAGCAAGGAGTGTTGAGCCCAGGTCATTGAGCAATGAGTAGGTCTTGTGTATTACATATTTGGGTTTTGGAATGTTACCTGTGCTAATTTCAAACTCTTGCTTTTTGCATCACCCCACCTCACCTTTCCCCTTAAACAGCCATAAGTGTATTTTCTAAATGTGTGACTCTGTTCAGTTCTGTAATTTAGTTCATGTGTAGCGATTTTTACATTCCCTCTATAAGTGATACCTTATGATAAGTTTCTTTTTCTGTGTGACTTATTTCACTTAGAATCATCTTACCTGAATCCACTCAATATGCTGCTAATAGGCTATGACATTGATTTCATGGCTGAGTGATATTCTGTTGTACATAAGTTCCACAACTTCTTTATCCATTTTTCTCTTTCCTGGGATATATAAGGTGTACTGAAGTTAAGGTTCCTGTAAACAGAGCAGCCCTTAACATTGGGGTGCCCATGTCATTTCGATTTTTGGTTTTCCCAATGTAACCGCCCATGAGTGGAAGTGCCCTATGCTCTGTAGCCCTGTTTTTTAGATGTTTTAGGAAACAACATACACTTCTCCTGAGTGGCCTTTGGCCATTTACATCCCGCCCATCAGCGTAACAAGGCTCCCTTTTCTCCATGGCCTGTCCTGCATTTCTGGATTTTACACTTTTTCAGGATGGCCCTTTTGACCCATGCGAAGTGAGACTTCTTTGTAGTGCGGATTTGCATTGCCCGCTTGTTTGGTTGGCCAAAAAGGGCATATGGGTTTTTTCATGAATATATTCAGGAAAAATATTTGGCCAACTGCATCATTGTTGAAGTTCTGCCGCTTTTCTTGTGCTTTAAAGGCAACTCCACTCTACCTCTTGAAAAGTGTTTCCTGCAATTCTGCCTTGCTTTAAAATCCTCTTCGTTGCCTAACCTCAATATATTTTTGGACGATGGTTATCATTTATAACCCTGCAGCTCTGTGAATTGCAGTGCCCCTGATCTCCATTTTTCAACTCGCTTTTTTGTGAGCTGGCCGCAAAACCGCAGGATTGCTTCAGGCCCTATTCTGGTTCCGGGGAGCAGGCTGAGCCATTGGTTAATTGCTCTTCCTGAGTAGAAATTAGAGTAACATCTGCCTGTCCAGACACTTAGAATTAGTCTCTCTTTGTTTTTATTTATTTTTTATTATTATTATTTTTTTGCAGTATGCGGTCCTCTCACTGTTGTTGCCTCTCACGTTGCAGAGCATGGGCTCCGGACGCGCAGGCTCAGCGGCCATGGGTCAAGGGCTCAGCCGTTCCGCGGCATGTGGGATCCTCCTGCACCAGGGCACGAACCCGTGTCCCCTGCATCGGCAGGCAGACTCTCAACCACTGAGCCACAAGGGAAGCCCGATTCTATTGACTTTTAAGGGTCCAGGAAAGAGATGCCCAGAGACGCTAGGGTGGCCGGTTTTACCCCGGCCCCACATTTGTTCGGCTACCTTAGGCTGACGGTTTCTGCCAGCCAAGACGCTCTGACTGGTAGTCTGCACTTTCTTCAATTAGGCCACTGAATTAACTTAAAAACAGCACCAGGTGTCAGAGCCGTGCCTGGTCAACTCCCAGAGAGTCCAGGGCCAGTGGTGATCCAGGACATGACGGCCACTGAGTCAACGGACATTTGAAGTAGCCAGGAGTCCAGTCCAGATGGCGGTCTCATTGGCCGCCATCACCACCGTGCGTGTTGGGTTTTCTATGGTGACAGCGTTATATACACTTCCCCCGCCAAGCTTATTAGCTCCCCTCTGGGTGCAGTAATTCCTGCAAGCAGTAGTGTGCTCTTTTGGGGCACACTTGTTGTTTTCTGAGAGAAGCTCCAGGTTAAGTGATGGTCACACGAGTCGTCATGGGGGCCCGTTGCCCCAGGTTGTCTCACTGGAGGTTGGAGCTTGAGCTGCAGCCCCTTGTCTGTCCTGACCCTCAGGACGCCACACCTGTTCCTTGGACCTGGCCCGTGCGGCAAGCCCCATTTTCTGCAACTCTGCACCCCTGATGGGCAAGGATTGGCTGACCTGCGCAGTCTGACTCAGCTGGCCAGCCCTCCCCAGGTGTACCCCTCCAGGCAGCAAGAGTGCTTGCAGCTGTGCCTGACGCCATATTCTCTGCCCCGTCAGCAGTCTCAGGGCTGGGCTGGTGGGAGGGAGTGAGGGGCCACGGCTTTGTGGGTGGCCTGGTGTGAGTGGGGCTCTGCTGGCCTTTCCGCAGGTGTTGCCAGCCTGCCACCTGCTAAAGAAGAGGATGTGTCACCAATACCTGCCATTGGACTTTCTCCCCGGGAAGAGGTGAGGAAGGAAAAAAGCAGTGGAGACCAGGACAGGAGCAGTAACTCAGGTAGGGAAATGGAAAGCTTCCTGAAGAGGGCCCGGGGCTACGACCATCCTGGTTGGCCTGTAGGCACCAAGTCGGCCTGCATGCTGTCGCTGGTGTGGCTCCACGGCCCTTCCTCTAGGCTTTCAAGTCCTTGCACATATTCGGGTGTTTTACCTGGGGAGGGTGGAAAAAGTTCAGCAGCAGCTGTCCTGGGGTTCAGCTCACGTTTACTCAGAGACGCCTCGGCACCGTCCACCAGCTTTGTGATGAGGACGCTCCATGCGGGGGCGCTGCTGGCTGCATGGGAGAGGTTCTCCACCTCTGACCAACGAGAATTGTTTACCACTGGAGCAAGTGTCCTGAGAGGGTTTTCATCTTTATAACTGCTGGGTTCTGGTTTTTTTCTCCTTTGTTTTTTTTTTTTTATTTCTTTTAGAATCACAGTACCTAAATCACTCATTATGCTGCTCTGGCCTTATGACGTTGCTTTCATGGCTGAGAGAATTCCATTGTACATAAGTACCACAACTTGTTTACCCATTTATCTCTTTCGTGGCATATTTAAGGTGTACCCGAGTCGAGGTTCTTGTAAACAGAGGAGCCCTAGACTTTGGGGTGCCTGTGTCCTGTCGATTTTTGTTTTTTCCAAGATATACGCCCATGATTGTAAGTGCCCTGTGCTCTGTAGCTCTGTATTTTATATTTTTTAGGAAATACCATACACTTCTGCAGAGTGGCCGTTGGCCATTGACATCCCGCCCATCAGCGTTAACAAGGCTCCCTTTTCTCCATGGCCTGTCCTGCATTTCTGGATTTTACACTTTTCCAGGATGGCCCTCTTGACTGATGCGAAGTGAGACTTCTCTGTAGTGCTGATTTGCATTGCCTGCTTGTTTGGTTGGCCAAAAAGGGCGTAGGCGTTTTTTCCTGAATATATTCAGGAAAAAACGCCTACGCCCGTTTTGGCCAACTGCATCATTGTCAAAGTTCTGCCGCTTTTCATGTGCTTTAAAGGTGACTCCCATCTACCTGCTGAAAAGTGTTTCCTGCAATCTGCCTTGCTTTCAAATCCTCTTCGTGGCCTTACCTCAATATATTTTTGGATGATGGTTATCATTAATAACCCTGCAGCTTTGTGAATTGCAGTGCCCCTGAGCTCCATTTTTCAACTTGCTTTTTTGGGAGCTGGCCACAAAACCACAGGATTGCTTCAGGCCCTGTTTCTGGTTCTGGGAGTCAGGCTGATCCATTGGTTAATTCTTCTTCCTGATTAGAAATTAGAGTAACATCTGCCTGTTCAAACACCTAGAGCTAGTCTCTCTTTGGTTCCCCCTCTTCCCGTTTGTCCTCCGGACAAATTTGCCAACTGTATGAAATAGGTTAAAGGTGGTGATCTCCAAGTCGTGTACCTGTGAGTATAGTGGCTGGAAGGCTGAACCCGAGCACCGGGAGATGTAGAGTTGACGTTTCTTTTCCTAACTCTTCTCGTTGAAACTGTGTACCATTTTCTGGGTGTCACAGGCATGTTTTAGCTGTAGGAAGAGTCCCCTGCATATAAGGGAACACCAGGGATTTGTCTAAATCAGTGTCTCTCTGAACCCTAAACTGGAAAAGTTTTAAGCTACGGGTGCATGTTCGTTCGTTAAGGGCCTTGGGCAGTAGGCAGAGTCCGAGCAGTAGATGATTGAATTCTTCAGGGTCAGAAGCACTCACCATTGCTCTCCTTTAGGTTACATTTTATCTGTTGTTGATTGATGAGGTAGATATAGATATGTATGCTTTTTCAGACTATTTCCCCTTATATGTTATGACAAAATATTGAGTGTAGTTCCCTGTGCTATACAGTAGTTCCCTGTTGATGATCTGTTTTATACATAGCAGTGCGTATGTGTTAACCCCAAACTCTTAATTTATCCCTCCTCTCGTGTTTCCCCTTTGGTAATAATAAAAGATTTTTTTTGTTTTTTTGTTTTTTTGTTTTTTTTAAGTTATAAGATTTTATACTTCTCAGAATTGGGGGAGCTGAGATATAAGATTTTTTTTGTTGTTGTTGTTTTTTTGTTTTTTTTTAAGTTATAAGATTTTATACTTCTCAGAATTGGGGGAGCTGAAAGAGAGGTATCATTTTCAGTGGAAAAGCATTCAAAACAAGATTGACGCTTCAGCCAAGATTATTAGATGTACATCCTTGGAAAGAAATCCCTTCATTTCTCTAATGTTGACCTGAAAAATAAGACAGACCCCTCCACTGAACTGCTTATAATAAAATGATGGAAATATCCAATGGAAGTGTTAGACACATCTTATTTTACAAAAGCCTTATACACTGCTCTATGTTAATAACAGTTTGGCTCACACACCTGTTCATTGAAGTTACAATGTTCTCAAATTCTGTTACTGATCCTCCAGACTGGGCCCCAACAAGGGTCCCCCTGCCCAGTGTCACTGGAGCCAGGAGAACGAGAGTAAGTTTGGTTGAGAAGCAAAGGAAAACTTTATAATTTGATCAGAGAATGGAGAGGTGAAAGCGTGCGCTCCCCCGCGGGCTGTGGGCCGGGCGCTGTGTAGGGATCCCGTCAGCTTCAGCGGGAGGGAGTGGGCGGAGCTCTCCAGGGGCCGATTGGCTGGAGCTCTGGCTGTTTGTCAGGGAGTCTGCACTGGGCCCCGCGAGCTGAGGTGTCGGCCCAGCCATTTTGCACTAGGAAATCAGGTCTGAAGTGCCGGGTGTGAGGCCTCTGCCTGCGGAACCCTACGAGCAAGTGAAATTACACAAAGCAGGAAGGAAAAAAAGGTTAAACTTTATTTTTTTGCCCAGATTCTGTTTATCTCCCAGGAATTTTTAATGGGCTTTACGGGTGACAAAGCTCTCCTGTGCCTTTTTTTCGTTCCTCATTCTAGGGGGGCTGAGGGTGCAGACCCCTCTTCTGTAACTGCCTCGTGCTGAGTTGGGAGTCCTCGTACCCGGGGGAGGGGCAGAACCTCTCCCCAGCAGCCTCCAGGTGAGTTTCATTGTCCCCAGGGCTCCTCCCTCACTGCTCGTGTGCTTGAGCACCAACATTTGAAGTTCTATAGATTCTGTTGACTTTTAAGGGTCCAGGAAAGAGATGCCCAGAGACGCTAGGGTGGCCGCTTTTACCCCGGCCCCACATTTGTTCGGCTACCTTAGGCTGACAAGCCAGTGACAAAGCCCTCCTCTGCCTTTTTTTCGTTCCTCATTCTAGGGGGGCTGAGGGTTCAGACCCCTCTTCTGTAACTGCTTCGTGCTGAGTTGGGAGTCCTCGTACGCGGGGGAGGGGCAGAACCTCTCCCCAGCAGCCTCCAGGTGAATTTCATTGTCCCCAGGGCTCCTCCTTCACTGCTCCTGTGCTTGAGCACCAACATTTGAAGTTCTATAGATTCTATTGACCTTTAAGGGTCCAGGAAAGAGATGCCCAGAGACGCTAGGGTGGCCGCTTTTACCCCGGCCCCACATTTGTTCGGCTACCTTAGGCTGACGGTTTCTGCCAGCCAAGACGCTCTGACTGGTAGTCTGCGCTTTCTTCAATTAGGCCACTGAATTAACTTAAAAACAGCACCAGGTGTCAGAGCCGTGCCTGGTCAACTCCCAGAGAGTCCAGGGCCAGTGGTGATCCAGGACATGACGGCCACTGACTCAACGGACTTTTGAAGTAGCCAGGAGTCCAGTCCAGATGGCGGTCTCATTGGCCGCCATCACCACCGTGCGTGTTGGGTTTTCTATGGTGACAGCGTTATATACACTTCCCCCGCCAAGCTTATTAGCTCCCCTCTGGGTGCAGTAATTCCTGCAAGCAGTAGTGTGCTCTTTTGGGGCACACTTGTTGTTTTCTGAGAGAAGCTCCAGGTTAAGTGATGGTCACACGAGTCGTCATGGGGGCCCGTTGCCCCAGGTTGTCTCACTGGAGGTTGGAGCTTGAGGGCCTCCTCACTCAAGGTCAGTGTGTCCACGGAGTGATCCCTGCAACTTCTGGGCAAGGTGGGTGGTTAGGATCACCAAGTGAGGTCCTTTTCCCTTAGGAGGCAGCTGGCCTTGCAGGCTGCTGATTTATAGGTTTTTAGATACCCCAGTATCCTGGCAGTATGGGGCGACGGGCCCACCCCTTGGTTACCGTAATTTCTCCTACCTGGAGGGCATTCTTGAGTTGCTCCATTTCAAGTGGTCCCAGTTTTTGCACTAATACTCCACGGGCGATTCACCTTCTACTGGGAAGGTAAGGGTCAAAGGGTTTAGCTAAATTTGGGAGGTCCAGGGCAAGGGCCTGAATTAACTGCTCTTTCAATCCTTGAAAGGCCGCTTCCGGATTCTATTCAAAAGAATCATCTTTTCCTTTCAATGTTTCATATAGAGGCCCAGCTATTAGACTGTAATTACGGATCCAGTTGCATCAAACCCCGGCCTCCCTCAGGAACCCTTACGTTGTCTTCTTGTTTTAGGAAGGGTAAGGCTGCAAACGGCTTCTTCCCTTTCCTGGGATGCGCTTCTCCGACCTTCTGTGAGAATGAAGGCCAGGCAGGTCACCTTAGTCTGTGATATTTGAGCCTTTTTCTTGGACACTTTCTATCCTTTATTGCCTGGGTAGTTCAGAGACCTCCTTAGTAGGGCTGGTGATCAGAATGTCGTCTGCATATTGAAGGACGGTTCACTTCTCCAGAGGTAGATCTTTTAGGTGTTTAGCTAATGTTTCCCCAAAGACGGTGGGGGAATTTTTGAACCCTTGTGGTAGGACGGCCCAGCAGTATTCTTTTTGTTGTATGTTGAGCCCTGCCAGTCAAAAGCTAAACTTTCTTGTGCCTCTGGGATTAATGGAATACAGAAGAAGGCATCTTTTAAGTCTAACACAGAATACCAGGTGCTGGTGGAGAGTAGAATGACGAGCAGTGTGTAGGAATTAGGAAGTACTGGATGTATATCCTCGGTGGCTTCACTGACTGTCCTGACGTCCTTTACCATGTACCCAGCAGCCCACGGGGCTCTCGTGGTCAGACCCCCCCACCCAGATATAGAGCTCACCTGTACAAGTACCCAGCAGCCCACGGGGCTCTCGTGGTCAGGCCCCTCCCAGGATATGGAGCTCACCTGGGCTGGCACCCAGCAGCCCACGGGGCTCTTATGGGCAGGGCCCTCCCAGTATACGGAGCTCCCATGGGCAGGTACCCCGGCAGCCTGGGCCCACAGGAACCGTGCATGTAGCCCTCATCGCAGAGCACCCCCAGCTCACCTGTTGGTCAGCGGTGACCCAGAGCACCTCAGAGCAGGACTTGAGCTAAGAAACAGCAGCTCCGACAGGTCTGTGACCCTGGGATTCACTCTGTGCGGCCTCCCTCCGCCTGGTCTTCCAGAGGCTTCCACTGCAGCCGGGGTACCAAGCCTCTGTCTCCACCCACCACCCCTCCTCTCCCTGACTCCTGGGTTCCTCTCATTAGGAGAGGGTCTTCTTGAAGTTGTCTCCCACTCACGGACCAGATAAAATGATTAGAAAACAAGCCAGAGCTGCAGCCCCTTGTCTATCCTGACCCTTAGGACGCCACACCTGTTCCTTGGACCTGGCCCGTGCAGCAGGCCCCATTTTCTGCAACTCTGCGCCCCTGATGGGCAAGGATTGGCTGACCTGCGCAGTCTGGCTCAGCCGTCCAGCCCTCCCCAGGTGTACCCCTCCAGGCAGCAAGAGTGCCTGCAGCTGTGCCTGACGCCATATTCTCTGCCCCGTCAGCAGTCTCAGGGCTGGGCTGGTGGGAGGGAGTGAGGGTCCACGGCTTTGTGGGTGGCCTGGTGTGAGTGGGGCTCTGCTGGCCTTTCCGCAGGTGTTGCCAGCCTGCCACCTGCTAAAGAAGAGGATGTGTCACCAATACCTGCCATTGGACTTTCTCCCCGGGAAGAGGTGAGGAAGGAAAAAAGCAGTGGAGACCAGGACAGGAGCAGTAACTCAGGTAGGGAAATGGAAAATGCAGCTGTGCCTGACGCCTTATTCTCTGCCCCGTCAGCAGACTCGGGGCTGGGCTGGTGGGAGGGAGTGAGGGGCCACGGCTTTGTGGGTGGCCTGGTGTGAGTGGGGCTCTGCTGGCCTTTCTGCAGGTGTTGCCAGCCTGCCACCTGCTAAAGAAGAGGATGTGTCACCCATATCTGCTGTTGGACTTTCTCCGCGGGCAGAGGTGAGGAAGGAAAAAAGTAGTGGAGACCAGGACAGGAGTGGTAACTCAGGTAGGGAAATGGAGATATTCCAGAAGAGCACCCGGGGCCACGACCATCCTGGCTGGCCTGTAGGCACCAACTCAGGCCTGTGTGCTGTGCTGGTGTGGCTCCAGGCCCCTTCCTCTAGGTGTTTAAGTCTTTGCACATATTTGGGTGTTTTCCCTCGGGAGGGTGGAAAAAGTTCAGCAGCAGCTGGCCTGGGAGGGCCTGTGTGCTGACGCTGGTGTGGCTCCAGGCCCCTTCCTCTAGGCTTTCAAGTCCTTGCACATATTCAGGTGTTTTCCCTCGGGAGGGTGGAAAAAGTTCAGCAGCAGCTGGCCTGGGGTTCAGCTCACGTTTACTCAGAGACGCCTCGGCACCGTCCACCAGCTTTGCAATGAGGACGCTCCATGCGGGGGCCCTGCTGGCTGAATGGGAGACGATTCCCCACCTCTGACCAACTTCAGAACTGTTTACCACTGGAGCAAGTGTCCTGAGAGGGTTTTTATCTTTATAACTGCTTGGTTCTGGTTTTTTTCTCCTTTTTTTTTCTTTTTTTGGTTCAAGGTAGTTTTATTCCTTTATTTTGTATGTATAGATATAAGCATAGAAATCATTCATTCATATAAATACGTCTATGGGAAGGGAAGAACTTTTTCTTTCTGTTTTATTGTTCTTTAACTTTTTAACTTTATATTTTTATACAGCAGGTTCTTATTATCTATTTTATACATATTAGTGTATATATGTCAATCGCAGTCTCCCAATTCATCCCACACCCCTAGCCATTTTCCCCCCTTGGTGTCCATACGTTTGTTCTCTACATATGTGTCTCTATTTCTGCCCTGCAAACTGGTTCATCTATACCATTTTTTTCTCGGTTCTACATATATGCGTTAATATACGATATTTGTTTTTCTCTTCCTGAATTACTTCACTCTGTATGACAGTCTCTAGATACATACACGTCTCTAGAAATGACCCAATTTTGTTCCTTTGGATGGCTGAGTAATATTCCATTTGTATATATGTACCACATCTTTATGTACAATATCTTTATTCATCTGTCGATGGGCATTTAGGTTGCTTCCATGACCTGGCTGTTGTGAATAGCACTGCAGTAAATACTGTGGTCCATGTGTCTTTCTGAATTATGGTGTTCTTTGGTTATATGTGGGATTGCTGGGTCATATCGTAACTCTATTTTTAGTTTTTTAAGGACCCTCCATACTGTTCTCCATAGTTACTGTATCAATTTACATTCCCACCGACAGTGCAAGAGGGTTCCCTTTTCCCCACACCCTCTCCAGCATTTGTTGTTTGTAGATTTTCTGATGATGAGTATTCTAACTGGTGTGAGGGGACACCTCATTGTAGTTTTGATTTGCGTTTCTCTAATAATTAGTGATGTTGAGCAGCTTTTCATGTGCTTCTTTGCCATCTGTATGTCTTCTTTGGACAAATGTCTATTAAGGTCTTCTGCCCATTTTTGGATGGGGTTTTTCATTTTTTAATATTGAGCTGCATGAGCTGTTTATATTTTTTGGAGATTAATCCTTTGTCCATTGATTCATTTGCAAATATTTTCTCCCGTTCTGAGGGTTGCCTTTTCGTCTTTTTAAACTTTTCCTTTGCTGTGGGAAAGCTTTGACATTTCATTAGGTCCCATTTGTTTATTTTTGTTTTTATTTCCATTACTCTAGGAGGTGGATCAAAAAAGATCTTGCTGTGATTTATGTCAAAGAGTGTTCTTCGTATGTTTTCCTCTAACCGTTTTATAGTCTCCAGTGTTACATTTAGGTTTCTAATCCATTTTGAGTTTATTTTTGTGTATGGTATTAGGGAGTGTTCTAATTTCATCCTTTAACATGTAGCTGTCCAGTTTTACCAGCACCACTTATTGGAGAGACTGTCATTTCGCCATTGTATATCCTTGCCTCTTTTGTCATAGATTAGCTGACCATAGGTGCATAGGTTTATATCTGGGCTTTCTATCTTGTTCCATTGATCTTCTGTTTTTCTGCCAGTACCATATTGTCTTGATTACTATAGCTTTGTAGTATACTCTGAAGTCAGGGAGTCTGATTCCTCCAGCTCAGCTTTTTTCCCCCAAGACTGCTTTGGCTATTCAGGGTCTTTTGTGTCTCCCTACAAATTTTAAGATTTTTTGTTCTAGTTCTGTAAAAAATGCCATTGTTAATTTGATACAGATTACACTGAATCTGTAGATTGCTTTGGGTAATACAGTCATTTTCACGATATTTATTCTTCCAATCCAAGAACATGGTATATCTCTCCACCTGTTGGTATCATTTTTAATTTCTTTCATCAGTGTCTTATAGTTTTCTGCATACAGGTCTTTTGTCTCCCTAGGTAGGTTTATTCCTAGGTATTTTATTCTTTTTGTTGCAATGGTAAATGGGAGTGTTTCCTTATTTTCTCTTTCAGATTTTTCATCCTTAGTATATAGGAATGCAATATATTTCTGTACATTAATTTTGTATCCTGCAACTTTCCCAAATTCATTGATTACCTCTAGTAGTTTTCTGGTGTCATCTTTAGGATTCTCTATGTATAGCATCAGTTATCTGCAAACAGTGATAGTTTTACTTCTTCTTTTCCAGTTTGTATTCCTTTTATTTCTTTTTATTCTCTGACTGCTTCGGCTAGAACTTCCAAAACTATCTTGAATATAGAGGTAAGAGTGGAATCCTTGTCTTGTTCCTGATCTTAGAGGAAATGCTTTCAGTTTCTCACCACTGAGAATGTTGTTTGCTGTGGATTTGTAGTATATGGCCTTTATGATGTTGAGGTAGGTTCCCTCTGTGCTCACTTTCTGGAGAGTTTTTATCATAAATGGGTGTTGAATTTTGTCAAAAGCTTTTTCTGCATCTATTGATATGATCATATGGTTTTTCTTCATCAATTTGTTAATATGGTGTATCACATTGTTTGATTTGCGTAAATTGAGGAATCCTTGCATCCCTGGGATAAATCCCACTTGATCATGGTGTATGATCCTTTTAATGTGTTGTTGGATTCTGTTTGCTAGTATTTTGTTGAGGATTTTTGCATCTATATTCATCAGTGATATTGGTCTGTAATTTTCTTTTTATGTTTTTCTGGTTTTCGTATCAGGGTGATTGTGGCCTCTTAGAATGAGTTTGGGAGTGTTCCTTCCTCTGCAATTTTTTGGAAGAGTTTGAGAAGGATGGGTGTTAGCTCTTCTCTAAATGTTTGATAGAATTCACCTGTGAAGCTGTCTGGTCGTGGACTCTTGTTTGTTGGAAAATTTTTAATCACAGTTTCCATTTCATTACTTGTGATTGGTCTGTTCATATTTTCTATTTCTTTCTGGTTCACTCTTGGAAGGTTATACCTTTCTAGGAATTTGTCCATTTCTTCCAGGTTGTCCATTTCATTGGCATAGAGTTGCTTGTAGTAGTCTCTTAGGATGCCTTGTATTTTTGCAGTGCCTGTTTTAACCTCTCCTTTTTCATTTTTAACTTTATTGATTTGTATCCTCTCTCTCTTTTCCTTGATGAGTCTGAGTAATGGTTTATCAATATTGTTTATCTTCTCAAAGAAGCAGCTTTTAGTTTTATTGACCTTTGCTATTGTTTTCTTTGTTTCTATTTCATTTATTTTTGCTCTGATTTTCATGATTTCTTTCCTTTTGCTAACTCTGGGGGTTTTCTGGTTCTTTTTTCTCTAGTTCCTTTAGGTGTTAGGTTAGATTGTTTATTTGAGATTTTAATTTTTTCTTGAGGTAGGCTTCTAGAGCTATAAACTTCCCTCTTTAGAACTGCTTTTGCTGCACCCCATGGGTTTTGGATCGTCGTGTTTTCATTGTCATTTGTCTCTAGTTATTTTTTGATTTTGTCTTTGATTTCTTCAGTGACCTCTTGGTTATTTAGCAGCGTATTGTTTAGCTTCCATGTGTTTGTGTTTTTTACATTTTTTTCCCTGTAATTAATTTCTAATCTCTTAGCGTTGTGGTCAGAAAAGATGCTTGATATGATGTCAACTTTCTTAAATTTACTGAGGCTTGATTTTTGAGCCAAGATGTGGTCTATACTGTAGAATGTTCCATGCGCACTTGAGAAGAAATGTAATCTGCTGGTTTTGGATAGAATGTCCTATAAATATCAATTAACTCTATCTGGTCTATTGTGTCTTTTAAAGCTTCTATTTCCTTATTTATTTTTCATTTTGAATGATCCATCCATTGGTGTAAGTGAGGTGTTAAATTCCCCCTCTTACTGTGTTACTGTCAATTTCTTCATTTATTGATGTTAGCAGTTGCCTTATGTATTGAGGGGCTCCTATGTTGGGTGCATATATATTTATAATTGTTATATCTTTTTCTTGGATTGATCCCTTGATCATTATTTAGTGTCCTTCCTTGTCTATTGTAACATTCTTTATTTTAAAGTCTATTTAAATCTATTAAAATCTATTTAAATCTAAGTCTATTTTTTAAAAATAATTTATTTATTTTTGGCTATGTTGGGTCTTCACTGGTGCACGCAGGCCTTCCCTAGTTGTGGAGAGTGTGGGCTACTCTTCGTTGCAGTGTGCATGCTTATTACGGTGGCTTCTCTTGTTGCGGAGCACGGGCTCTAGGCTCACAGGCTTCAGCAGTTGTGGCACGTGGGCTCAGTAGTTGTGGCACACGGGCTTAGTTGCTCCGCGTCATGTGGGATCTTCTTGGACCAGGGCTCGAACCTGTGTCTCCTGTATTGGCAGGCAGATTCTTAACCACTGCATCACCAGGGGTTAAAATCTGATGAGTATTGCTACACCAGCTTTCTTTTGATTTCCATTTGCATAGAATATCTTTTGCCATCCCCTCACTTTCCGTCTGTATGTGTCCCTTCATCTGAAGTGAGTCTCTTATAGATAGCATATACATGGGTCTTGTTTTTGTATCCATTCAGCAAGCCTGTGTCTTTTGGTTGGAGCATGTAATCCATTCACGTTTAAGGTAATATCAATATGTATGTTCCTATTACCATTTTCTTAATTGTTATGGGTTTGTTTTTTTATGTCCTTTTCCTCTCTTGTGCTTCCCACTTAGAGAAGTTCTTTTAGCATTTGTTGTAGAGCTGGTTTGGTGGTGCTGAACACTCTTAGCTTTTGCTTGTCTGTAAAGCTTTTGATTTCTCCATCGAATCTGAATGAGATCCTTGCCAGGTAGAGTACTCTTGGTGTAGTTACTTGCCTTTCGTCACTTTAAATATATCGTGCCAGTCCCTTCTGGCCTGTAGAGTTTCTGCTGAGAAACCAGCTGTTCCCTTGTCTTTTACTTGTCGTTTTTCCCTTGTTGCTTTCAATAATTTTTCATTGTCTTTATTTTTTGTCAATTTGATTACTATGTGGCTCGGCGTGTTTCTCCTTGGGTTTATCCTGTATGGGACTCGCTGTACTTCCTGGACTTGGGTGGCTATTTCCTTTCCCATTTAGAGAACTTTTCGACTGTAATCTCTTCAAATGTTTTCTCTGGTCCTTTCTCTCTCTCTTCTCCTGGGACCCCTATAATGCAAATGTTATTGTGTTTAACGTTGTCCCAGAGGTCTCTTAGGCTGTCTTCATTTCTTTTAATTCTGTTTTCCTTTTTCTGTTCCATGGGAGTGAATTCCACCATTCTGTCTCCAGGTCACTTATCCGTTCTTCTGCCTCAGTTATTCTGCTATTGATTCCATCTAGTGTATATTTCATTTCAGTTATTGTATTTTTCATCACTGTTTGTTGTTTAAATCTTCTAGGTGTTTCTTTTTTAATTCTTCGAGGTGTTTGTTAAGCATTTCTTGTATCTTCTCGATCTTTGCCCTCATTCTTTTTCCAGGGCCCTGGATCATTGTCAGTATCGTTGTTCTGAATTCTGAAAGGTTTCCCTCTTTTGAATTTTTTGGTTGACTTTCGACCTCTGGATTTTTTTTGAGGCAGGTGTCATTTAGGGGTCTGCAATTATTGTTAATATTAAGTGACCATTAGAACTGGGTTTAAAGCTGCTGTTGTGGGAAACGGCCACAAGGTGGCAGCGTTTCTCCATTCCCAAATCTGGTTACTACAGCAGTAGATCTTTCCTGGAAGTCGTGTTTTAGGTTGTAAATTAGAATGGAATGTGTCAGGAAAAACCCCCATAAGCTTATGTCTCAGTACTTCTTGTTCGTTGTTTTAATGTATTTTTTCTAATCAGGGTAATGATTAGAATATTACTTGTTCTAAGTGTACACAGTCTGGTTTATTTGTACATTATATATATCTTCATGTAAAAATCCTCTTCTAATGTAAATTAATACAGAGTGTTCCATAGACCTCCCTTGGTATACGGTCGGTCTCTTTGACATATGTATTTAATATGTATTGGTATAGGCATGGTAACCCTAATCTTAATTTATCCATTCCTCCCACCTTTCCTTTTAGATAACTGGAGTTTCATTTCTAAGTCTGTGAGTATCTTCTCTGTGGAAATAAGTTCATTTGTGTCAGTTGTTAGATAAGACCTATAAGTGATATGATAAGATATGTGTCTTTTGCTTTCTGACTTACCTCATGTTCTGGGATTATCTCTAGGCCCATGTATGGTGCTGCAAAGAGCAGTGTTTCACTGTTTTCAGTGGTTAATATTCCATTGTGTACATGGATCACTTCTTGTGCATTCATCTGTTGTGGGACATTTTGGTTGCTTCCATTCCTTGGCTATTGTGAATATGGCTGCAGTGCAGCTTTGCTAGCCTGTGTCTTGTCAATTCTGGTGTTCTCAGATTATAGGCCCAGCAGTGGGCCTGATGGATCGAATGGTAGTTCAATTTTTACTTTGAAACGCAGCTCCTTTCTATTCTCATTTTGGCTCTTACCACTTTACATCTCACCAGCAGCTAGAAGGTACACGGTTCTCTAAAACCTCTTCAGCATATTTTTTATAGACTTTTTGTTGATGTTCATTCGACTGGTGTGTGTTGAAACCTTTTTCTAGATAAGATTTTCATGAGTCTAATAATTCCTGATATTGAGCTTTTAGCCATTTTCCTTTTTTTTTTTGCTTTTTTTTTGCGGTACGCGGGCCTCTCACCACCGTGGCCTCTCTTGTTGCAGAGCACAGGCTCCGGACGTACAGGCTCAGTGGCCATGGCTCATGGGCCCAGCCGCTCTGTGGCATGTGGGATCCTCCCAGACCGGGGCACTAACCCATGTCCCCTGCGTCGGCATGAAGACTCTCAACCACAGTGCCACCAGGGAAGCCCCGTTTTCCATTTTTTTAATTTAAAAATAGTAAAACTTAATTTTTCATATGATTTTCTTGAAAATTTTGCACTGTTTTCAGTTTTTTTGGCCATTCCCTCCCTCAGGACATTTTTTGAAGGCAAGTGTCCTTTACAGCCCTGTGTCCTTGTGAATATTAAGTAACCCTTAGCTGTGGGTTTAAAGCCGCTCTTGCGGGAAACGGCCACAACGTGGCAGCATTTCTACATTTACGACTCTGGGCATATGGGTAACAGAGCCTTCCTGGAAATTGTGTTAGTAGGCTGCAAATTAGAATGGAATGTGCCGAGTCAAACCCCAACAGCTTATATCTCCTTGCTTCTTGTTTGTTTCTTTAATTTAATTTTTATTTTTTATCAGAGCAAATTTGATAAAATGTTGTGTTATTTCTGGGTGTACAGAATCTGCTTCGTTATATCTATGTATCTATCTATTCATCTTTGGATCCTTTCCCATGTAGGTTATTACAGAGTGTTGAGTAGACCTCTCTTGCTATTCCATAGGTCTTTGGTGATTATATGTTTCATATGTATTAGTATACGTCTGTCAACTACCATATCCTAATTTAGCCATTCCTCACACCTTTCTATTTGGTTAAACTTAATTTTGTTTGCTTAATCTACGAGTATCCTTCTCTAGGACATAAGTTCATGGGTATCAATTTTTAGGTAACACCTATAAGTGATATCATAGGATATCTTTCTTTCAGTTTCTTTCTTACATCAAGTTGTGTGATTATTTCTAGGTCCTTCTATGGTGGTGCAAACAGCACTGTGTCATGCTTTAAGTTAACATGGCTAATATTCCATTGTGCGCATGGACCAGTTCTTCTCGGTGCATTCATTTCTTGATGCACATTTTGGTTGTTTCCAAGTCTTGGCTATGGTAAATATTACTGCAATGTAAGATTGTCGGCCTGTGTCTTTTTGATTCAGGTCTTCTCAGGTGATAGGCCCAGAGGTGGGCCTACCAGGTAATATGGCAGCTCAATTTTTAGCTGGAAACGCACGGTCATTCTGTTCTCACTACTGGCTGTTACCAGTTGACATCCCACCAGCAGCTAGAGGGTCCAAGTTCTCTAAAACCCCCTCAGCACGTATTGTTTGAGGACTGTTTTGCTGATGATCATTCTGAGAGTTGTGAGGTGAACATTTCTATAGATTGGATTTGCATGTTTTTATTCATTTCTGATGTTGAGAATTTTTCCATGTCCTTTTTTTGGTTAAAAAAAAGAGAAACAAAAGAAAAAATGTGTGGAAAATACGCCTCTTGAAATTGGCTTCTTGAAAGTTTGTCCTTTTTTAAATTTTTTGGTCGCTTTTCAACGCCAGAATTATTTTTGAGTGCAGATGTCAGTTCCAGGGCTGCAATTGAGGTGAATTTTAACTGACCATTACCACTGGGATTAAAACTGTTGTTGAAGGAAGGTCAAAATGCTGCAGGATTTCTCCATTCTCTAATCTGGTTACTAGGTCAACAAAGCCTTTCAGGAAGCCTTGTTCCTAGATTGTAAATTAGAATGGAATGAGCCAGGAAGAACTCCCATAATTTTATGCCTCATTACTTCTTGTTCGTTTCTTTAATTTAATTTTTATTTTTGATCACAATAAATTTGTTTACAATGTTTTTTCTGTTCTAGCTGTGCAAGATGTGTTTGTTTTACACCTATACATATATGTATTCATCTTGGGATCCAATTGCCAGGTAGGTTATGACAGAGTGTTGAGTAGTCATCTCTTGGAATTCCGTAGGCCTTTGGTGATTATATATTTCACATGTGGTTGTATATCTCTGTTAACCCCAATATCTTCATATATCCAATCTTCACAACTTTCCAGTTGGTTAACCATAAGTCTGTTTAATCTGTGCTTGCCTTTCTCTGTTGAAATATCTTCATTGGTATCAATTTTTACATAACACGTATAATTGATATCATAAGATATGTGTCCTTTGCTTTCTGACTTACTTCAAGTTGTGTGATTACCTCCAGAGTCATCTATGGTTCTGCAAACTGCATTGTTTCATTTTTTTTTCCATGGCTAGTATTCCATCTCTACACGTACCAGTTCTTCTTTGTCCATTCGTCTCTTGATCGACTTGTTGGTTGTTTCCATGTCTTGGCTATTGTAATACTGCTGCAGTGCAGTTTTGCCTCCCTGTGTGTTTCCATTTCTGTCTTCCTAGGTTACAGGCCAAGGAGTGGGCCTGCGGGATCATATGGTATCTCAATGTTTACCTTTAAAAGGCAGCTCCATTCTGTTTTCATTAGTGACACTAGTTTAGGAGCCACTTAAAGTTGAGGGTATGCATTTCTTCACAACCTCTTCAGCATTTATTGTTTGTATTTTTTTGCTGATGGTCAGTCTGACCGGTGTGAGCTGATACCTTTTTGTGGTTGGATTTGAATATGTCTTATAATTCCTTATATTGAGCTTATAGCCATGTTCTTTTTTTTGTTTTTTAAAGAGTGAGTACAGCTTACCTATTAAAATGGTTTCTTGGATTATGTGCTGTATTTTGAATTTTCTTGACCATTACGTCCCTCAACACATTTTGTTGGCAGGCGTCATAAATAGCCCTGAAGTCCTTGTGAATAAGAAGTGTCCTTTAGCACAGATTTTAAAACTGCAGTTGTGGCAATCAGTCATAGGGATGTAGCATTTCTACTTTCCCCGCTCTGGTTACTAGGTAAACAGTACCTCCCTGGAAGTAGTGTTCTTTGGTTGTAAATTAGAGGGGATTGTGTGTGGATACACCCCCAAAGCTTATGTCTCCTTACTTATGTTTGTTTTTTATATTTAATTTATTTTTTTTATCGGAGTAATATCCCTTTGTGTACATGGACCACTTGCTCTCTTAGGATTAATCTGTTGATGGACAATTTGGTTGTTTCAAATATTGCCTACGGGAAATAGTGCTGCAGAGCAGGAATGTCGGCCTGTGTCTTTTTGATTCTGGGCTTCTCAGGTGATAGGGGCAGTATTGGTCCTACCAGATCATATGGTAGCTCAATTTTTACCTTTAAACACACCTCCTTTCTGTTCTCACTACTGGCTGTTACCATTTGACATCAGACCAGCAGCTAGAGGGTACAGAGTTCTCTAAAACCGGTTGAGCATTTATTGTTTAGAGATTTTTTGCTTATGATCATTCTGACTGTTGTCAGGTAACGGTTTTTGTAGATTGCATTTGCGAGTCTTTATTCCTGATGTTGAGCTTTTTCCATGACCTTTTTTATTAAACAAGAAGAAAGGAAGAAAAGAAAAAATGTAAGCTAGATACGCCTCTTGAAATTGTCTTCTTTAAAGATTGCCCACTTTTGATTTTTTTCATTGGTATTCGAACCCCGGATTTTTCTTGAGGGCAGGTGTCATTTACGGAGTGGGAATTCTTGTAAATATTAAGTGAGCCTTAGCACTGTGTTTAAAGCTGCTATTGCAGTAAATGGTCACAAGTCTGCGGCATTTCTCCATTCCCACATCTGGTTACTCGGGTAAAAGAGCCTTCCTGGGTGTAATGTTCCAATTTGTAAATTAGAATGGTATGTGGCAGGAAAAGCCCCCATAAGATTATGTCTCATTACTTCTTGGTTTTCTTAATTTAATTTTTATTTGTTATCACAGCAAATTTGATTACAAAGTTATGTTCTCGGTGTGTAAGATATGGTTCTTTTACACATATACATGTATCTATTCATCTTTGGATCCATTTCCCATGTAGGTTGTGACACAATGTTGAGTAGTCTTCTCTTGGTATTCTTTAGGTCTTTGGTGCTTATATATTTCACATGTGTTGGTATATCTGTTTACCCCAATATCCTAATTTATCCAATCCTCACGCCATTGCGTTTGGTTAACCGTACGGTTGTTGATTGAACCTTTGCCTTTCTCTGTGGAAAAATGTTCATTGGTATCCATTTTTAGGTAACACCAATAAGTGATATCATAGCATATGTGTCCTTTGCTTTCTGTCTTACTTGAAGTTGTGATTACCTCTAGACTCATGAATGGTTCTGCAAACGGCATGGTTCCATTTTTTTCCTCAGCTAATATTCCACCTGAACATGTACCAGTTCTTCTTTTCCATTCATCTGTTGATGGACTTTTTGGTAGCTTCCCTGTCTTGGCTATTGTAAAGGTGCTGCAGTGCAGTTTTGCCTGCCTGTGTCTTTCTAATTCTGTCCTCTTAGGTCATAGTCCCAGGAGCGGGCCTGCTGAATCGCATGGTAGCTCAATGTGTCCCTTTTAAAAGCACCTCCATTCTGTATTCATGAGTGGCTCTTAGCAGTTTAGTCCCACTCAGAGCTGAGGGTAGGCGTTTCTCCACAGCCCCTTCAGCATTTATTCTTTGAAGAAGTTTTGCTGATGATCATTCTCACGGGTGAGAGCTGATACATTTTTGTAGATTGGATTTGCACGTCTCTAATAATTCCTGATGATGAGCATTTTTCCGCACTTTTTGTTGTTGTTTAAAAAAACAAGTGCGAGTAAAATATACCTGTTGAAATTGTCTTCTTAAACCTTGCCCTCTTTTGAATTGTTTGGTCGATTTTCGACCCCAGGACTTTTTTTGAGGGCGCCTGTCCCTTACAGGCTTGCAATTCTTGTTAATATCTTGTTAAGAATTAGCACTGGGTTGAAAGCTGCTGTTGTGGGAAACGGCCACACGGCGGCAGCGTTTCTCCATTCCCAAGTCTGGTTACTAGGGCAGCAGAGCCTTCCTGGAAGTCATGTTCCTGGGCTGTCAATTAGAATGGAGTGTGCCAGGAAAACCCCCATCAGTTTATATCTCAGTACATCTTCTTCGTTGTTTGAATTTAATTATTTTAATCAGGGTAATGATTAGAATACTATTCGTTCTAGGTGTACACAATCTGGTTCATTTGTACATTATATATATGTATTCATGTACAGATCCTCTTCCCATGTAAATTAATACAGAGTGTTCCGTAGACCTCCCTTGGTATATGGTCGGTCTCTTTGATATACGTATTTAATATGTATTGGTATACGTACGGTAAGCCTAATCTTAAATTATCCATTTCTCCCACCTTTCCTTTTAGATAACCATAGTTTGTTTTCTACGTCTGTGGGTGTCTTTCTCTGTGGAAATAAGTTGATTTGAGTCAGTTGTTAGGTAACACACCTATAAGTGATATCATAAGACATCTGTCTTTTGCTTTCCGACTAACCTTATGTTCTCTGATAATCTCTAGGATCACCTATGGTGCTGCAAAGGGCAGCGTTTCATTGTTCTCCACGGCTAATATTCCACTGTGTACATGGACCACCTCTTCATTGTCCATTCATCTGTTGATGGACATCTTGGTTGCTTCCATGTCTTGGCTTTTGTGAATATTGCTGCAGTGCCCCTTTGCCAGCCTGTGTCTTCTCGACCCTGGTCTTCTCAGGTGAAAGGCCCAGCCGTGGGCCTGACGGATTGAATGGTACCTCAGTTTTTACTTTGAAACGCAGTTCCTTTCTGCTCGCATTATTGGCTCTTAATGTCTTTCTAATTCTGTCCTCTTAGGTCATAGTCCCAGGAGCAGGCCTGCTGAATCGCATGGTAGCTCAATGTGTCCCTTTTAAAAGCACCTCCATTCTGTATTCATTAGTGGCTCTTACCAGCTTAGTCCCACTCAGAGCTGAGGGTAGGCGTTTCTCCACAGCCCCTTCAGCATTTATTCTTTGAAGAAGTTTTGCTGATGATCAGTCTCACGGGTGAGAGCTGATACATTTTTGTAGCTTGGATTTGCATGTCTTTAATAATTCCTGATGATGAGCATTTTTTCCACGCCTTTTTGTTGTTGTTTAAAAAAACAAGTGCGAGTAAAATATACCTGTTGAAATTGTCTTCTTAAAACCTTGCCCTCTTTTGAGTTTGTTTGGTCGATTTTCGACCCCAGGACTTTTTTTGAGGGTGCCTGTCACTTACAGGCTTGCAATTCTTGTTAATATCTTGTTAAGAATTAGCACTGGGTTGAAAGCTGCTGTTGTGGGAAACGGCCACATGGCGGCAGCGTTTCTCCATTCCCAAGTCTGGTTACTAGGGCAGCAGAGCCTTCCTGGAAGCCATGTTCCTGGGCTGTCAATTAGAATGGAGTGTGCCAGGAAAACCCCCATCAGTTTATATCTCAGTACATCTTCTTCGTTGTTTGAATTTAATTATTTTAATCAGGGTAATGATTAGAATACTATTCGTTCTAGGACTACAGGATTTCTCCATTCTCAAATGTGGTTACTAGCTCAACTGAGCCTTCCTAGAAGCTGTGTTCCAAGCTTGTAAGTTAGAATGGAATGAGCCAGGAAGAACCCCCATAATTTTATGCCTCATTAATTCCTGTTTATTTTTTAATTTTAATTTTTTATGACAACAAATTTGATTATAATGTTTTGCTTGTTCTAGGTGTGGAAGATGTGTTTCTTTTACACCTATACATGTATGTATTCATCTTTGGATCCATTTGCCATGTAGGTGATGGCACAGTGTTGAGTAGTCTTCTCTTGGAATTCCATAGGTCTTTGGTGGTTACATATTTCACCTGTGTTTATGTATCTGTGTTTAACCGCAATATCCTAATGTATCCAATCTTCACAACTTTCCAATTGGCTAACCATCAGTTTGTTTAATAAATCTGTGACTGCCTCTCTCTGTGGAAATATCTTCATTGGTTTCAATTTGTAGGTAACCCCTGTAATTGATACCATAGCATACGTGTCTTGCTTTCTGACTTCATGTTGCGTGATTACCTCCAGAGTCATCTATGGTTCTGCAAAGTGCATTGTTTCATTTTTTTTTTTCCGTGGCTAGTATTCCGTCTGGACACGTCCCAGTTCTTCTTTGTCCATTCGTCTCTCGATGGCCTTTTTGGCTGCTTCCTTGTCTTGGGTATGGTAATACTGCTGCAGTGCAGTTTTGCCTGCCTGTGTGTTTCCATTTCTGTCTTCCTAGGTTACAGGCCAAGGTGTGGGCCTGCGGGATCGTATGGTATCTCAATGTTTACCTTTAAAAGGGAGCTCCATTGTGTTTTTCTTAGTGGCACTTACCAGTTTAGGAGCCACTTAAAGTTGAGGGTGTCCATTTCTTCACAACATCTTCAGCATTTCTTGTGTCTATTTTTCTGCTGATGGTCATTGTGACCACTGTGAGCTGATACCTTTTTGTGGTTGGATTTGCATATGTCTCATAATTCCTTATATTGAGCTTATAGCCATGTACCTTTTTTTGTTATTTTACGAGTACAGCTTACCGATTAAAATGGTTTCTTGGAGTATGTGCCATATTTTGAATGTTTTTCACCATTACCTCCCTCAACATATTTTGTTGGCAGGTGTCCTTTATAGCCCTTCAGTCCTTGTGAATATGAAGTGAGGACCTTAGCACAGGTTTTAAAGCTGCTGTTTCGGCAGACGGCCACAGGGCGGCAGCATTTCTACATTCCCCTCTCAGGTTACAAGGGAAACATTACCTACCTGGAAGTAGTGTTCCTTGGGTGTAAATTAGAGGGGATTGTGCGCGGATACACCCCCAAAGTTTATGTCTCCTTACTTTTCTCTGTTTTTCATATTTAATTTATATTTTTCATCGGAGTAATATTCCTTTGTGTACATGGACAACTTCTTTTCGGACTCATCAGTTAATGGACATTTTGGCGGTTCCAAGTCTTGGCTAGCGTAAATGTTGCTGCAGTGTAGGACTGGCAGCCTGTGTCTTGTTCATTCTGGTCTTCTCAGGTGATAGGGCCAGTAGTGGGCCTACCAGATTATACGGTAGCTCAATAGTTAGCTGTGGTTTAAAGCCGCTCGTGCGGGAAACGGCTACAAGGCGGCAACATTTCTACATTTACAACGCAGGGTACTTGGGCAACAGAGCCTTCCTGGAAATCGTGTTAGTAGGCTGTAAGTTAGAGTGGCATGTGCCAGTGCAAACCCCCAACAGCTTATATCTCCTTACTTCTTCTTTGTTTTTCAATTGAATTTTTATTTTTTATCAGAGCAAATTTGGTTAAAATGTTGTGTATCTTCTAGTTGTACAGAATCTGGCTCATTATATCTACGTATCTATTTATTCATCTTTGGATCCATTCCCATGTACGTTATTACAGAGTGTTGAATAGACCTCTCTTGGCATTCCATAGGTCTTTGGTGATTATATGCTTCATACGTACTAGTATAGGTCTGTCACCCCCATATCCTAATTTATCCATTCCTCGCACCTTTCCATTTGGTTAAACGTAATTTTGGGTTCGTAATCCATGTGTGGCCTTTTCTTGGAAATAAGTCCATGGTATCATTTTTCAGGTAACACCTATAAGTGATATCATAGGATATATTTCTTTCGGTTTCTTTGTTACTTCAAGTTGTGTGATTATATGTGGATCCTTCTGTGGTGGTGCAAAGAGCACTGTGTCATGCTTTTCCGTGGCTAATACTCCATTGTGTAGATGGACCAGTTCTTCTTGGTGCATTCCTCGGGTGATGGACCTTTTGGTTGCTTCCAGGTGTTGGCTGTGGTAAATATTACTGCAGTGCAGGACTGTCAGCCTGTGTCTTTTGATTCTGGTCTTCTCAGGTGATAGGGCCAGTAGTGGGCCTACCAGATCATACGGTAACTCAATTTTTACCTTGAAACGCACTTCCTCTCTGTTCTCGCTACTGGCTGTTACCAGTTGACATCCCACCAGCAGCTAGAGGGTCCTCAGTTCTCTAAAACCCCTTCAGCTTGTATAGTCTGTGGACTGTTTTGCTGAGGATCATTCTGACTGTTGTGAGGTGAACCATTATTATGGATTGGATTTGCATGTCTTTATTAATTTGTGATGTTGAGCCTTTATCCATGGCCTTTTTAGCTTAAAGAACCAGTTGACATCCCACCAGCAGCTAGAGGGTCCTCAGTTCTCTAAAACCCCTTCAGCTTGTATAATCTGTGGACTATTTGCTGATGATCATTCTGACTGTTGTGAGGTGAACCATTATTATAGATTGGATTTGCATGTCTTTATTAATTTGTGATGTTGAGCATTTTTCCATGGCCTTTTTAGCTTAAAGAAAAAGACAAAAAGAAAGAAAAGAGAAAGTGTGTATAAAATATGCCTGTTGAAATTGTCTTCTTGAAAGATTCCCCTCTTTTAAATTTTTTGGTCACTTTTCGACCCCCAAAATGTTTTTGAGGGTAGGTGTCATTTACAAGCCCGCAATGGAGGTGAATTTTAACTGACCATTAGCCCTGGGTTTAAAATTGCGCTTGCAGGAAGGCCAAAATGCTACAGGATTTCTCCATTCTCAAATGTGGTTACTAGCTCAACGGAGCCGTCCTAGAAGCTGTGTTCCAAGCTTGTAAGTTAGAATGGAATGAGCCAGGAAGAACCCCCATAATTTTATGCCTCATTAATTCTTGTTCATTTTTTATAATTTTAATTTTTTATGACAACAAATTTAATTATAATGTTTTGCTTGTTCTAGGTGTGCAAGATGTGTTTCTTTTACACCTATACATGTATGTATTCATCTTTGCATCCATTTGCCATGTAGGTTATCGCACAGTGTTGAGTAGTCTTCTCTTGGAATTCCATAGGTCTTTGGTGGTTACATATTTCACCTGTGGTTATATATCTGTGTTTAACCGCAATATCCTAATGTATCCAATCTTCGCAACTTTCCAATTGGCTAACTATCAGTTTGTTTAATAAATCTGTGACTGCCTGTCTCTGTGGAAATATCTTCATTGGTTTCAATTTGTAGGTAACCCCTGTAATTGATACCATAGCATACGTGTCTTTCGCCTTTGGACTTACTTCATGTTGCGTGATTACCTCCAGAGTCATCTGTGGTTCTGCAAAGTGCATTGTTTCATTTCTTTTTCTGTGGCTAGTATTCCATCTGGATACATACCAGTTCTTCTTTGTCCATTCATCTCTTGATGGACTTTTCGGCTGCTTCCTTGTCTTGGGTATGGTAATACTGCTGCAGTGCAGTTTTGCCTGCCTGTGTGTTTCCATTTCTGTCATCCTAGGTTACAGGCCAAGGAGTGGGCCTGCGGGATCGTATGGAATCTCAATGTTTACCTTTTAAAGGGAGCTCCATTGTGTTTTTATTAGTGGCACTTACCAGTTTAGGAGCCACTTAAAGTTGAGGGTGTCCATTTCTTCACAACCTAGCCAAGATCTTCTACAGCCCAATTTCTCCAAATTTTATTAGAAGTTTGGTGGAGATGCAGCTGTCTCCACTTCATATTTCATTTCATGGATCCTCTCACCATTTGCTTTCATTGCAGTACAAATCTTCTGCACATTCTTGGGGCATCTTGAAACTTCCATCTCAGACCTACTGATTATTTACAGACTAGGGTCATCTCCCCTCCTTACCAGAAATACACAAGTAGTGCTCTCTCTAGGGTTATTTTCCCTGGCCCTTTCTATAGGTTTAATAGTTAAGAATATACACATTTACTGTTACTTCAAAGTCATCTCCTGACCAAGCTTTCATTTCCTTGAAAATGGATTTTCAACTTCTTTTCCTTGGCTTCTATCTATCTTTGGTGTACTGCTTTTGACTTTAATAGCTTTCTGTTTCAAACAAGAATTCAGCACAACCCATGGTTCGTGTTGAATGGAGTTTGCTTGCACAATACTGCAAAACTATTGATTGCTGTACCTTCAAATGATAACATATTCAAACAATGAGCACTTCTTGTGCAAATGACCTATCTTCAAAACTTCACCAACTTCTGCTTAAGAGAAAACTTCAAGGGACAAAGTAATTTCCAAGATACTGATCTTTAAGAACTTCCTGTATGCTAATCAAACCAAAGATATAGTCTAAAACATCAAAGATGCACATCCTTTGAATACCAGCATGATTAAAGACTCATTCATTGTTACTGATTTCTGTACCTTGCCGTGACAGAAAGAGCTTTAGAAGGGACATGTGGCAAGCAGTAATCAGCAGTAAGGATACCCTGACAGTGTTACCATGGCAACCTGGGGACCAGATAAGATGGAAATGGAAGAGATTCAACACTGATAAGAGGTCAGCTATTACTCCTACAATTCCTGCTTGATCAATAAACCAGTAACCTCACATCTTTACCAAATTTTCAGCTTACTGGCTAGTACGGGTGAATGTTAGTTATGATCCTTCTAAGTAGCTTTTAACCAGCTAAGAGCAATACTACAACAGTTCAAAGTTAGATGTTTTTGAGAATGAAGGAATAAAATTTCAACGTGGTGTTATTTAGTTAGAACAGGTTAAGCTGCACAGATACTGTAGGTTCACTGAGAATTCATATTTTTCTCTTACTGTAAAGAACCACCTGACAAGTTTTTAATGCCCTTTCCCCACCATTCAAAGCTGGATCCTTGTTGTTGTATCTGTGTAAGTGGTTAATAGCAGAAAAAGAGAACTCATTGATTATATTCATAATTCGTTAATGAGTCAGAATCATTCTGAGCATCAGCAGATGCTCCTTCCTGCGCTGTAGGTATTTATCCAGTCAACATTCAAATGTTGTAAACTCTCAGTACCTATCACAGTTCGGCTCAAACCTTCCCAACCCACCATAGCCCCTGGGGACTCATGCCTCCTCTAAACTATCAGTTAAATTGCCAGGACAGAGTGGCTGGTACAGCTGAGGTTCCTTGTGAATCCTAGCATCTGGCCAACAAAAAGCATCAAATGTTTGAGCGAAATTTAGCACTTGATGATGTCTTTCCACTCACAGAATCATGTAATGTTAAACTTGAGTGGACCTGAGTTCATCTAATCTACTTACCCTCTTTGCATAAAAGCTTATTTACACATAAAGTGAATGACTTCCCTTAGGTCAAAAGTTTGCATTGCATAGCAAACATATACTAAAAACATAGACTCAGTCCTGAGACAGGTGGCAAGTACTTTGTCATTTCTGAATCAGATCTTCTGAAATCCTCCAAGAAGTAGTCCTCTATTACCTGATGATGATTTTTGTAATCCATGACTGTATCAACATGCTACAGACCTGCAAAACAAATTTGCTTTGACTCTATACACTATTTGTGGCACAAAAACTATTCACCTGCTTCTTCCAGCCCAGGCTGTAGTGCCAGATTTATGGCGCTTTTAGATTCTGCCTGCTCATCCCTTGCTACTCTGCTTTTCCAAATCAAATTTAGTTAGACTTATCTTTCCCTGTCTGAATGTGTCCCTAGATTGAGTGATGTTAGTTCAAGAAAAAACACTCAAATCAATTTAATGCAAATTCCCATTCACAGCCTGGTTGACCCATCAGGATACTGACAATAATAGATTGGAGTACTTAATTCCTAAGGCATGTGACTCATCGAAGGCTTAGTAATCCATTTCTATTGCAGTGGCTGCATAATTCATCTTCGGCGCTCTTAAGCTCTGGAATACCAAGTGCTTGTTCATTTCTTTTAAGGCTTACACATTCTTTTCCAAAGAGCGAAGCCCTTTCCATGTCTCTGCAATCATTCCCTTATCTAAATTTCCATATGCTGCCCTGGCAAAGTGTCCCACCTATGAAGGCTTTAGATCAATAAAAAATAATTGGCATGTTTTGCTTTCAGTTGCACATGCCTGGAATAGATTACAAGCTACTCTGGCAGACAATGGAAAGGTGAAATGGAGGCTGGCCTCCATCCACGTAGCCATTAACTGTATATAGGACAGCCAGTAGGGGTTCTTATAGCCTGAACCCCATTTCCCAAAGGTCCCCAATCTGTTTTGTAAAGGGAAGCACGTACAAATAGGCAACTAGCAGATGTCCTTTCCATTTTAAGAAAAGCATGCTATGTTTCATCCAGACTGCATTTGTCACTTTTTGTGTCTATTTCTCTGACAAAAACAATATGTTGAGAGCTGATTATGCCCTGAGAGTTCTCTCTGGCAACCAAGTAAGTTTTTGCCTCAATTCTTGAATCTACAAGTAAGAAAATCCATAAGAAATTAGGTCAAATAAATCTGTAGAAGAGAAGGAATTTTTGTACTGACTTTTTTTCTATAGGAGCCAAGTTCTTACCCATAACTTTGTTTTTGCTGAAGTAGGAGAGAAAAGCAGGCATATTTCCTCTACGCCCTGGTGTTCTCCAAGTCCAGAAAACAATATGCACTGTCAAGTCATCCATGGGATCCGCAATGGATATTGCACTCAGGATATTTCTGTCCTTTTCTAAATAACCAATGCAAATAACCTCTGAGAACATGTTTCTCTCACACCCTTGGCCCTATCTCTTCTGATATGAATCTGTATCCTCTCATTTTATCAGTGAGGAAATTTTGCCTAGAAGAAGAATTAGAGTAAGGCAAGGATGTTAGTGAATCTTTAAGATTCTTCTCTACTGAGTCAGTAGGGAAAACATGAGAAGTTTGAAGAAAGCACTTGTGGAAGTATAAGGAATAAACATGCTTCTCAAACTTCAGAGGATTCCATTAATGGGAAACATTCTTGTAGTCACCCACAGTTAACTTAAATTTATGTATTGAAATATGTACATATACACATTTTATATGCTAAATGTATGCATCATATATATAACATCCTAAGAATTTAGCTAAGAATAAATCCCTTCCTCATAAAACTTACTGTCTTAGTTCAGGCTGCTATAAGAGAACACCATAGACTGACTAGCTTACTAACAAAACAGTTATTTGTTTCTCAACGTTTTGGAGGCTGGAAAGTCCAAGATCAAGGAAGTGGCAGATTCAGAGTCTGGTAAGGACTCACGTCCTGGTATAAATGACTGTCTTCTTGCTATGTCCTCACATGCAGAAGGGGTCAGACACTTCTGTGGGGTCTTTTTATTAGGGGCACTAATTCCATTTATGACCTAATCACCTCCCAAAGTCCCCACCTCCAAATACTCTCTCATTTGGGGATTGGGCTTCAATATATGAATTTTGGGAGGACACATTCAGTCTATAGCACTTATAATATAGTGAATATAAGCTTAAAGAGATTTCTGTGCTATATATTTGGTATTTAGTGATACCAAAGCAGTGTCCTACACATTATAGAAATTTAGCAAATATTGGAATCAAGACTTCTTCTGTAACTGCAAAACTAAAGCAGATTTACAAATTGATTTTAAAACCTACTAAATAATAACATGCTAATTAACAATATTAATGTAATGTGATTTGGGCTTAAAAGTTGTTCTGTCATTAACCACATTGAAGATTTTTCACTTGCCAAGTTGAATCTTTGGAATTTGAGCATAATGGACCATTATTTTTCATTGTTAGGGAAAATTAACTAATAGTAAATTTATTTTAATTCTTAGGTATGGGGTACATTATAAACTCAGTGCTTCTGAACATCTCAAGTTTGTACATGCTTGTTGAGATATGAGTGTGGTATTGACTGTATACACAGATTCATTCTTTAGTTTTTATACATCAAAATTGATATGCCATCCTTGAAGATGCTAGTTCTAATATCAGCAAGAGAAAAAAATGAGCATAGTCAGCTACCCTTTAAAAGCACACAAAATACAGAAGATCTACACAAAGTTACATCACTAAACAACACAGATGTTTAGTTACAATCACTAAACACCACAGAGAGTAAGATCCTAAAATTTTCCAGAGGGGAGAATAAGTTACAAAAAAGGAATGAGAATCATAGTGTCTTCAGAACTTTCAACAGCAACACTAGATGCCTGAAGGCAATAGAACAATGCCCTTAAAATTCTGAGGAAAAATCAATGATTGTTCTACCCTCACACTTGATGGGTGGTTTGTATAGGCAGAGAAATACAGGTTGAAAAAGACATTTTCAGATCTAAAACTAAAATATACCTTTCCTGTACCTTTTCTCAGATGCTACTGGAGGATGGATTCCATCAATCAAGGTTATAAACAATGATGGCAACAACAACAAAAACGGTAAGATATATGATTTAGGAAATGGGAGCTCAAACACTGGAGAGCAGGAAAGGAAAGTCACAGATGAGTCACAAGTCATGCTCAGAGAATAATCAATCCCGGTTGGTGCCAGAGCACGCAGGCTGCAAGAGGAAGTTATCTAGGAAATAAAGGGAACGGATGGATTTGTATTTTGGCATTTAAAAAACTCTGTCGGTATTTGACAGCTCACTTGAACTCTTTAAAGAACAGATACATAGAAAACTAAACATTTTATGGGAAGAGAGTATGGTACACTACCTGGCTCAGCAGAGAACAATATTTTTATAGTTATATTGTAAATGCTGTCTTGATCTGACTGATAATTTTGTTGAGAAAATCATGGGAATGGGCAGACTGAGGCCAGGGATAGGAGGTTGAACTAAATAACCAACATCCATAATAAGATACAATATCCCAACTGATAAAGAAATAGAAGGAAATCATCAATGCATAGGTAAATTCCAGATAAAACAGCTAAGAGTTAACAGTGGTTCCCTCTAGAGAACACTAGTGGAATAGGAGGTATGGGGTAGAGAAAGGGATCATTGTTTTTAAGTCTTTTAGCACTATCTGACTTTTTTTAATTCCATAAATGCATTACTTCAAATAATGCTTTATAAATTAAAGACATTCTGATTGAAAGGATCCCCCACGTACTGAGTAGGATGAACAAAATATGACTCATACCTAAACACCACAGAGAACTTCATCATCCTTGGAATTTCTAAATTATACCAGCTTTCAGAAAGAAATGCCTTTGTAAGTAACAGTTCTACAGATATTTTAGTGACAATAATGTTGTTTTGTTTTGCATCAAAGTTCTGAGTGAAAATTTTGGATTTACACCTTCACACATGAGTAATAGATTGACTGTGACTAGACTTAAAAGGATCCTAATAAGAACAAGCTGACCCACCCAATCAGGGTAGAATACACCCAACTCTATTAAGAGTTCCTCAGAGTATGGACAGGGTACAGAGAGACCAAAAAAAAAAAGATATGCAATATTTCCTGGGTCTAGCAACAGAAGGAGACATTCCAACACTAGGTCTGAGGGAGAGAATAGTTGTAAGAACCCAGAAAAGTTAGATAAAAGGAAATTAATGGATCTATTAGACCTTAACACATGGAAAAGTCTCCTAAAAACAGCAATGTTCAATAATCTAGGACTGTCTACTTCAGAAAGAATCCATTCATAATAATTTGTTTTAAAAGAACATTTACATAATACGGTAAATGCCATTCATTATCTATGGGTGGAATCTATAAACCAGAGCATGGAACACTTAGTTATAATTTATTTTTAAATCAAGCTTTGACATTTACAATCTTTTATGTGACTATAATTAACAGATTTGGTAGAAGAGACAAGAGGTTGGGTAAATTTAGTAAGTTCATCTTTCCCAGCAGAGACAATAAGTCCTGTCTAACCAGGAAGGAACCCAGTGGACAATGTAGGAGGCCAGGAAGAAAAGATGGGTGACTGACCTTCATAAGGAAGCAACATAGTACCATGATGCACTGAATGAGAAAAAAACCTGATAAACATGACCAGGTTCCCTCTTATCATTTAAGCCCCAACAAGCCTGTGAAGCCAGCACAGGGAATAGCCTCATCATTTAAATGATGTATATGTAAGTCTTCACATATACCTCATGAATACAAGGTCCTTTGAGAGCTGAGTAGTAAAAATAGTGTAGATGCCTACTGCTGTGGATTGAAGTGTGCCCCCCTCCAAACACATGTGTTGAAGCCCTAACCTCCAATGTGATGGTATTTGGAGATGAGACCTTTGGGAGATAATTATGTTTAGATGAGGTCATAGCAGTGGGGTCCTCATGGAGGGATTAGTGCCCTTAAGAAAAAGAAGTGGTACCAAAGCTCTCTCTGTGACGTATGAGGCGCAAGAAGGTGGCCATCTGTAAGCCAGGAAGAGCACACGACCACACTGACACACTGATCTCAGACTTCCAGCCTTCAGAAACGTGAGAAAATAAATCTCTGTTGTTTAAGTCACACAGTCTATGATAATTTACAACGGCAGCCTGAGCTGACTAATATGATGATTTAGACAAAGTTTGACTGCTGTCTAATGATACCCAGCCACAGTGGAAAACACTAGTTCTAAAAAAAATACTGTTCTGGCCATGGAGAATAAGATGTAGCCTGAGAATGCTAATGCCTGTCAGCTACTGTATTACCTAGGAATGTTTCCTGCTACAAGAAAACCCAGCTTAGAGGTACTTTTAAAAGGTTTATTCTTTTCACATAGTAAGAATTGTAAACTCAATATTGATGTCATGGGCCCAGACTCTTTATTCCTCCATCTTTAAAATGTTGGATTTTTGTCCACAAGCTTTTCAATTTGTGATAGTAAGATAACCTCCATGCATCTCATTTGACTTCTAGGCAGAAATGATGAGGAAGGAGCAAAAGCCTGTCCCTCCCAAGGCTTTGTTGAGCCTTTCTGAATAAAAATGGAAATGTTCCCCTATAGTTCATTTGCTAAAACTGAGTCATGTTCCCTGCCCTTCCTCATACTTATATCAGTCTGAGAAAATAGATATCCATGAGTGGTTTAGACAAATCATGATCTGTCAGTGGGGATAAGAGCCTAACCTCCATGAGATCATAGATAGAACCCTAGCTGCTCCCTGAAAATTAGGTGTTCTTTAGGAGGCAAAAAGACATGGGTAGGAAAGCAATATATCTTGCAAACCCACCTTCTCTGCCTGATGTACTTGGAATAACTTGAGAGAGGAACAAATAGCTCATATACTATCAAAGTATTTAGCTTAAATTTCTATGTAGGATTTTCCCCCATTCAGTTGCCTTACAAGTAGGGCTCCCACATCAATTTCTAGATAACTTATATTAAGTTATCTATTAAAACAGAGTGACATTTGAGAAGGGCAGTAGTGTAGATGACAGCTCACTGGGGGTGCTGTAGGCTCCCAGGCTGAGCTGGGAGGGTTGTTAGTAGTACGGGAAGTAAGTAGAGTCAATATAGGTGAATGCTAGTGAAACTTCTTCACTTCGTCCTGAAAAGGAGTAGGCAGCTATTAAACCCAATCAATATTGACTTATAACCTCTACAGGAAGGAGGGGTAACAGTTACACCTACTGTGCAAAGTACTTGGAACTAATATTGCTTCAGCAAAGTTATACAAGATTTTTTTTTAAAAAAAGCAAAATATGGCTATTGATATAACTGCCCAGTATATCGAGATCTAGACCAGTAGCAT
The DNA here is from genome assembly GCF_003031525.2 of Neophocaena asiaeorientalis asiaeorientalis. Taxonomy (NCBI): domain Eukaryota; kingdom Metazoa; phylum Chordata; class Mammalia; order Artiodactyla; family Phocoenidae; genus Neophocaena; species Neophocaena asiaeorientalis. The sequence continues at coordinate 158,517 of NW_020172934.1, forward strand.
TTGCTGACAGTGAATCTCTTTCAAACTCTAATAGCCACCTGCTGTAACTTTATATGCGAAGTCAGTGAGCTTCAGGATTTGAGTTGTGAGCTTTCAGAAACCCCGTATGTAATATTTTCCATTAGACAGAGCTGCATGCAGAGAGATACAGAGATTTTTATAGTGCTGGGTAAGTTCAGTCTTGCTTTTTGATGGAGTTTCAGCAATAGAACTACTTAATTACACCCTCGAGCCACATCCCTATCTGATATGGTACAGTAATGAGATTCTTAATACTTATTAACCTCATGAATTTTGCAAACTGATAAAATTGAAAGAAGGAACATCTATTGCATCACTGAGACTTTATTCAATGACTCTGTGTCTAATATGTTAAGAATATTACCGTTGCCTCCTTTCTAAAGCTTAAAGGATAATTTTGATATATTCCTCTTTTTTTTTTTAAACACAAATCCTTCTGACCATAAAGTATCATCCTTTGTATCCAACTTGGATACAAGTCTTAAAACAAAGCCTGATTTAAGTTCAAGCTAGAAATATACCTCCCTTTTTCCATTACTAATAAATTCTTGTTGTGAACATCAAAATAGTGTTTTTAAAAGTATTTTGTATAAAATATTAATTTGATCTCCTTCCCAATATCCCAATAAAACCTTTTTTACAATTAAGGATGCAAAACTTAGATTAAATGATACCCAACATTACGTACTTATGTGCCAAGCACAGTGCTAGGTGATTTATTAAACCAATGCTCACTGCAACCCTAAGGACCCTAAGGCAGGTATTTTTAACTCCTAAGCCTCAGTTTCAGTATCTGTAAAATGGAGATATGACATCAGATAATAAGTGAAAGAGCCATGGATTTGTACCTTATCTAAAGGTTCAGCTTTCCCAAACTCACAAGACACTTTGCACTCATGCTATAGAGACAAGACCCTTCACTCCATCTGCTTATTCCTGCAGATTTAGAAATGGACTCTGCTTCTTAGGTTTCAGATTTACAGACAGAAAACCAAAAAAAAAAAAAATGAACTGTGTAAGCAACAGAAACAGACATTGATTAACTTGTGCTGGGAGAACCAAGAAAAGATTCACAGAGTGTGCCATACAACAAGCCTTAAAAATGAATAAATGAGTAAAAGTTGGTGAAATATTGAAAAATTCTCCACACTGTATGCTGTTGTAAGCCTGGCTATGAGAACTGTCTATACTTTTTGTTCTGGCAAGTCTGAATTATATAGATCAGTGCTATTCTATAGAGTTTTCTAATAATGATGGATAACGGAAATCCTCTCTATCTGAGCTGTCAAATACGGTAGCCACTAGCCACAGCTGGATACTGAACACTGGAAATATGGCTACTGTGACTGAGGCAGTTTTAACTTAATTTTAATTAATTTAAATGTAAATAGCCATTTTTGACTAGTGGTTCCCATGTTGGGTGGCACATATCTAGAGACTTTTAAAATACAGCCTGTTTGCATGCCTTGGATCTTTAGATGAAAGTTGAAATAGATAGAGGAACAGCTGGGTGGAAAGTAAGGGGCTTGGAGGAAAAGGCCTAAACACGAAGATTTTCTACCCTTGCTAACAAATCAGAATTTTTACCCTGAAGGTACTAATAGATAATAAAGAGTATTTAACATTATTTCTTTTGACATTCTTTTAGAAATCTTCTGATATACATATGTGTGTGTCCGATATATATAAGTATATATACATATATTACACACACACACACACCACAGAGAGAGAATTTGGTTTAAGCAAGATGTGGAACAGATGTTTCATTTATTCAACTGCTTTTTATTAGAAAAGGGCACCTCTTTATTCCTGTCAAGCGTTAAAGGCAAAAATTATTCTGATACTTAAAATGGTAAGGAAGACTTTATTCAGGACTCTTGCAACAGGTTTCAGGACTGTTGCCATGGGAGAGAGATGGGACACAATTCAGAATACTGTAAAGATAACTGGGGATTTATGGCCATGGGGGCTGGGGTGCAGGGTACAATGGATGGAAACTTACCAAGAGGAGAAATCAAGGGTAGGGGATTCTTGCTAAACTGACCTAACAGGATTCTTGCTGAAGGCAGGCCAGGTGATCAGATATCACCTGGGGGATGGTAGGGGATGAGGAATTTGATCAGGTATGAGGGTGACCAGATATCGAGGGTGACAGGATTCTCTCTCAACTGACTTAGTGGAATTCTTGCTACAATCAGGCTGGGAAGGCAAAGAGCTAGTCAAAAAGATTGCTCAGAGGAACCTGACTAAATTTTGATCAAGGGGAGAGTCTTTGTCATAAGAAACCACAAAAGAAGATTAGTGCTAAGACCTTCGCTGGAATAGTAGATGACAGGTGAATGAGTAGCTCTCAGAGACCCTTATTTTCCCTAAATAATGTGAATCTGTTGTAATCTGAAATTCCTTTCCTCTAGTCACTCTTCTTATCCCTCCCCAGAAGAAGCAGTAGGCTTAACATTTACTTAAGAAGAGACAGTCCTGAGAAAAAGGTAATCAGGAAAAACCTAAAAGGGTGGTATATATGTTCTGTTGTGCAGGGATGTCCACCATTACTTAATCCTGAGGACCAGAATTCCTGTCTGCTGCCAGGGTGCTTGCCCTCCCCACTACTTTCTTTACCACAATGCTTTGATTCTTTTCTGGTTACAATAGATTCGTTTGCCTCTGACTTGCAAATTTGGGGTATGACTTCTTTTCAAAAGAAAGAAAAAGGAATTGAGGGTTCTCACAGTGAGCAGGAAAGGAGTTGACAAGACCATGATGAACCCGGCCCAGGAGTCAGGTAGAAAATGTACTTTCATGATTCCTCCTCCAAGAACTCAACCAAATGAGCACTACAGCTGTTCTGGCTGCCTTGGCATTCCAATCTCTTAGTCCTGCCGTTTTTCCTGGGGCCTTGTCTTCCTGAAGCATCCTACTTCTCCCTCAAGGACTTGTAGCACGCTCACTACGGTATCATTAGTGCACTTATCACGTCGTGCTAACGAAAGCTATGAGTAGTGAAAAACTTATTGACAGAAAAAGTTGAAAGAAAGGAGCCATGATTCTCCACTCCATGCAGCTTTGGTATACCTGCCTCTTAGGGTTGCCTTGTGCATAAAAAGCGCTTAAGACGACTAACAGAGACCTGCCTTCTCTTTCCCCAGCCTCTGAGAAAACCTCTCATTCCCAATGCCTCCCCCATCACTAGCTCAGCAGCTTTTAGCTGCAAAAGTGACTACTCTTCCCACCTGCTTTGCCACCTGTAATACTAAGCTCCTAAGAGCTTCCTGAGGACTAGTACTGGTTCATTTTAAAGAAGGAGACAGGCTACTTTTGTTTTACCTTCCCTTGCAGAATGAGCCTGACTGCACAAGGTTAGAGATTAAGGGATGGTACATTCATTTCCTGTAGCAGATATTAGATAGGCAGTTTACACTGAAGCCAAGCTGGTGAAAATAAATGAAATATTTGAGGCTGCATTGAAACCTAAAATCTTTAGAGGGTGATACATAAACTTACAGTGGATAAAATATTTTAGTTTAATTGTTAATAATGACTTGGTAGCATTGTAATTTGGGATAAGGGTGAAAGAGGTTGTAGTTTAGAACCAGACCGCAAATGAAATATATTCGTACGCTTGTTCTGTTCAAACATGAAAGCAGGCGGTCAGAAAAAAACGCAGAAGCCCTGAGCAGATAATGGGATTTCTCTTAATTTGCTGTGGAGAATGCTGGCCTATTTATTAATACATCCATGTGGAGCTGTTGTTTATACTTTGGTTTCTAATTAGCATAGTCATTCTGAAGCCTCTAGCTGACTTCCCCTTCCATATAAATCTAATAAAGGGAAATGTCTGCCAAACAGCAGGCAGGCTCAGTGCATCTGGGGTAGGCGTCGAGGCTGGCAACTGGGCTGGTGTGCGGAGCTGCAGAAGGGACAACAAATCAACCACCAGCCTCCCTCCAACCCTCCCCAGGCCCACCCCGCCCCGGCCTGAGTTGCCTGGCCAAGGCAACTGCATGAAAAAGAAAAAAAAAAAAGATGATATTGAGGGGATGTGAAAGTATAGAGAAAAGATTTAAAATTGATTTTGAAAGTTTCTCAACTAGGCCCTAGAATGGATGGTCTGTATTGAAGTAAATGCTTAGTCTCCCTCCTAAAACTCCTTGTAAAGAGTGACATTTCAACTTTCCCCGGCTTTGGGGAGCTTGATTTTTTTTTTTTTTTTACAGCTCTATACCTCAGTCTTTGAGGAGCACCTTCTAGCAGTGATGATAAATTATACTGAGTGGGAATATGGACAACATTGATAAAGGAGCACTAATCCTTATTCTGTGTGAAAAATAGTCTGAAGGCAGATTCTATCCCAAAGGGGAAGAAAGAAGAATGCTAAACATGACTAGCAGTGACCTGTTTTTTCACCAAGTGATTGGAGCTCAAGTACATTTTGACTAAAATGTTTTTCGTGGGGAAGAGCAAGGGACGTAAACTCTTTGTAAAGGGAATTCTGTGGTAACTCTAAAGAAGAGAGATAACAAGGTTCTTTTGAGGAGATTTAGGGACTCTACTAACGTAGATCTGGTGGGTCCCTTATAGGGTTTACATTCATGGTTAGCAGTTTGTCTTAACGAGGTCCTATGTCCCTTATAAAGTTGGTAGAAGCAGCTTTCAATGGCTCAGCGAGCCTTATTCTTAAGGGTCTGTGGGAGCTCTGATGAGCATAACTTATTGCAAAACTTGCTCCTAACAGTGAGGAGAAGAATGCTAATGATCTGAATCTATTCTTTATCCAGAACAGTGAGAATTACAGCTCCCCTTAGAACATACTGAAACGTCTGTAGGATTAAACTTTTAAAAGTGCACTTTTGTCACATTCTGCAGATTCTATTTAAATACATGTCTATCAACCATTTATTGTATATTGACAGTGTTAAGAGTTGCAGACACACAAATATACATCCCTATCTAAGAAAAGGAGACATCAGAGACAGAGACGGAGGGAGGGAGGGAGAATGAATTTAAAAATTAAAAGAGCCTAATAACTCATAGTAATTTTTTAATGTCACAGGGAGGGGAGGTTTCTGAAAAAGATAAATGGAAGTACCTTTTCTAGATACTTCTAAATGGAGGTGGACATAGATTGCACATGGAAGAAGCTAGGGACATATCCAAGACCCTTTGTCCAAGGAGGTAGTGGTAATAAGATCTAAGCACTCTGCTAAAAGTTCAAAAACCTCTTATTTTGGCTTATTTACTTTCTATCCTACCCCAATCCAGAAAGACTGCTTAATCTCACTGCCCAACTACCCATGAGATCAGGCAAGTTGCCACCCTGCTCTTGGCATCTGTTTCTTCATCTGTCAAAACCTGACCAGAGTGGATCTCCAAGGAGAGGAGAGTCATCTTCTGGGGATTTTTCTTTTCCACCTGATTTCTGTTACAAGTTGGAATGTCTCAGGGGTCAGTCCCAGGCTCTCATGTGTTTTACTTCTCACACTTCTCCTTAGAAGATCTTTTCCACAAGTTCAAACACCATGTCCAGGCTACAGGCTAAGCTTTGAGCTGTCTATAAATAGGTGAGTAGAAATGTTAACGAAGTGATTACATAAATGGGTCTGGCTGTGAGAAGAATTCTGGTATAAAGACAATGTATCTATCAATAAAATAGAATTCATGGTCTGCTCTCCCAGCCCCTAGTGTCAATGCCCATAAACCTACTCTGTCTCAAGATCCCAGGCTCAGCAAGAGCCAGCCTATCACCCTTGTTCCCTTAGAGGAAGTCTTGATAGTTTTCCCAAATGTCTCCTACCTTGTCCACCATCCCTCTGCCTCTACACCCGCACGCCCACATTATGATCTAAGACACATCACCTTCCATCCAGATCACTGTAATGGGCTGCTGCAAACTTGTCATTTCCCAAACACTCTCAACATACCATCAACAATGGTCTTTGTAGTATGGACATGTATCATCAGTCCCCCATTTAAAACTTTCAGTGGCTACCCGTTTCTCTTAGGATTTGGGCCCTCATCCTAATCTGACCTCTGTAGCCCACCTGATTTGGTCCTGCCTGCCCCTCCTTTTCCTTTGCCATTTGCCCTTGGCTCAGTGCTCTCCCTTCACAGCGGCCTTTCAACTCCTTCAGCAAGTGAAGTTCCTTTCCACATTGTACGACTGCCTGTACAGTATCATCCCAGTCACCCCTATCCTACCACTCCCTTTCATCATGCAACAAAGTGAAAGTTTATCAGATGGTGCCCAATTCTATCGAAGAAAATAAGACAAGGTAAGAGGGGCAGGGAATGACTGAGGGAAAGGAGGAAGTTGTCATTTTTTACTGAATGACCAAGGGAAGACCTTCTAAAAAGGTCACAAATGACAGAGACATGAAATGCATGAGTGAGCCAATCAGCTGTCTTGGTAACAGCGTTCCAGGCAAAAAAAAAAAAAAAAAAAAAAAAAAAAAAAAAAAAAGCCCAACAAAATCAAACCTCTCAGTGGCTATTGAGCTACAGCAAGGAGGCCAGTGTGGCTGAAGCAGAGTGAGGGGGGGCAGAGGGCAGTAGGCGACAGGGTCAGAAAGGTGGCTTATCGACCATCAGCCACCATAAAGCATTCTGGATTTTACTCCAGCTGGGAAATCATAGGAGTTGTTGGAGAGATGACTGACATGATCTGAATCATAGTTTTAAAGAATATTCTTACCACAACAGCCAGAGTTAGAGTGTAAGGGGACAAGGATGGAAGAGACAGGAGCACATTAAAATAGTCCAGGTGCTGAGGTGGTGGTATTGGAACGGCCATCACAGTATTAGCAATACAGGCAATGAAATAACTGGATTAAAGCTATTGTTTGAAGGAGAGCTCACAGGATTTACTGATGGATGGGATGAGGGCTGTGAGCTTCCTACTCATTCTTCAGAAACAGAGTTTGTGTCAATTCCTCAGATGCCTTTCTGACTGTCTTTCTCCCCCAGCCAACTCAGGTTATATGTAACCCCCCACCCCAACTTGTGCTTCTCCTCATAGCATTCATCACCATTGTAATTAAACAGAAATTATTCTAATGATGAACCTACTTCCCAGGTTAAGTCATATGCTTACAGGGAAGGCAATGTCTGTGCTATTCCCCATTCTACTGTGAACACAGAAGCACAGGAGACACTCATTAGATAAACTGGGTTAAACTGCAGTTGGCTTCACTACGTTGGAGTCCACCTGGCCAGTCATACAAAGGTACACACACCTTTTATAATCATTTTCTTATATTGCTATTAAAATAGAAGTGGAGACTTAACTCCGACAAGAGTCATGATAATTATAGAAGAGTACATCCTCGTTGGCAGCTCTTAGAATGTGAACAATAGTGAAATGCATGGCTATTAGGCAATCTGGAGTAATCAGACCTTTTCAGACATTGAGCCATATATGTATACCCACCAAGCTGTGTCTACATTTTATTGTAATCCAATAGAATTCATTATATAAGCACTTAAAAGTATGTATTAATATTATTAAGAGGCTAAAAATTTCTAACATGAAGATTTCAGAGGCACAGTTTATGAAAGCACCAGACCTTCTGGTTCAACCAATTAAACCCAACACTAATTCCAAATTACCTGCTGTCTATAGTGCTGAAATCTGGCTACAAGCACTGGCATAAACATGGCACATTCATACAAGGCCACAAAATTAATTTTTACATGTTGTATTAGTTTCCTAGGGCTACTGTAACAAAGTGCCACACACTTAAAACAAGAGAAATTAACTCTTGCCATTCTGGAGGCTAGAAATCTGGTATCAAGGTGTTGGCAGGGCCACACTCCTTCTAAAACTTCTTTCCTGGTCCAGCTACTGGGAGCCTCAGGTGTTCCTTGGCTTGCAGCATCATAACTCTAATCTCTGTCTCTGTCTTCATATGGCTATCTTCCCTCTGTGTTTATGTCTAACTTTCCTTCTTCTTATAAGGATACCGGTCATGTGGTTAAGGATCCACCCTGTATTAGTATGATCTCATCTTAAGTAATCACATCTTCAATGACTCTATTCCCAAATAAGGTCACATGCATAGGTACAGGGAGTTAGGAATTCAAATTTTGAGGGGACACAATTCATCACATAACAGATGTGGTGAAAAGTGGAGCTGGGAGCAATTTTATCCAGTGTAGAGAAATGGGCTAGAAATCAGGAAAACCCTGATCTAAGGTTCAGTTCATTAAAGGCAAAAATAGGTTGCTTTAACAAGTTAACCTCATTTCTTCTTTCCCACTCTTTAAAATGAGGGTGTTAGAAGAGATGACCTCAGGTCGCTCAGGTAATTCAGATCAGATCAAGATGAAACTAAGTTAAGCATTGAGCCTGCTCAGATCATATAGAATCAACCATATGGTGAACATTGCTGGTCCTTCCATTGTTTCCTTAAAGGTTTAATAAACCATTTTTATTCCTTAAATGCCACAGGAAGTGGTAAGACATTACATCTGACATCACTTGTAGTTGAGTCATATCAGTGTCATAGGCTCAGACTTGTAACTGGTTACTAGTTGTATCTCCTGTACTCAATAAATCCTGTAGCCATAGCACAGAGGGTATTTCAAAACACTTTTGCAGAATTGAAATCACAATCTAAGTACTCAATTCCCTCAAAAATTGCCTTTGTTGATAGACCCTTTACTGCACAAAACTTCAGTATTCTCTTGTATGGATGGGTAGTTTATTCTTCCATTATGCTTTGTCAGACTGATGCTAACTTGAGACTGTAAATATCGATGTCTTTCAGTTATCTCTCTATGTTTCATTAAGAAACAATTAAATTGCTGTATCACAGTTTAAAGAGGAGATGGTTTATCTCTGGGGATAGAAAGCCCAGAGATAAACCCACGCACATATGGTCACCTTATCTTTGATAAAGGAGGCAGGAATGTACAGTGGAGAAAGGACAGCCTCTTTGGTAAGTGGTGCTGGGAAAACTGGACAGGTACATGTAAAAATATGAGATTAGATCACTCCCTAACACCATACACAAACTCAAAATGGATTAAAGACCTAAATGTAAGGCCAGAAACTTATCAAACTCTTAAGAGGAAAACATAGGCAGGACACTCTATGACATAAATCACAGCAAGATCCTTTTTGACCCACCTCCTAGAGAAATGGAAATAAAAACAAAAACAAACAAATGGGACCTAATGAAACTTCAAAGCTTTTGCACAGCAAAGGAAACCATAAACAAGACCAAAAGACAACCCTCAGAATGGGAGAAAATATTTGCAAATGAAGCAACTGACAAAGGATTAATCTCCAAAATTTACAAGCAGCTCATGCAGCTCAATAACAAAAAAACAACCCAATCCAAAAATGGGCAGAAGACCTAAATAGACATTTCTCCAAAGAAGATATACAGATTGCCAACAAACACATGAAAGAATGCTCAACATCATTAATCATTAGAGAAATGCAAATCAAAACTACAATGAGATATCATCTCACACCAGTCAGAATGGCCATCATCAAAAAATCTAGAAACAATAAATGCTGGAGAGGATGTGGAGAAAAGGGAACACTCTTGCACTGCTGGTGGGAATGTGAATTGGTACAGCCACTATGGAGAACAGTATGGAGGTTCCTTAAAAAACTACAAACAGAACTACCATATGACCCAGCAATCCCACTACTGGGCATATACCCTGAGAAAACCATAATTCAAAAAGAGTCATGTATCAAATGTTCATTGAAGCTCTATTTACAATAGCCCGGGGATGGAAACAACCTAAGTGCCCACCATCAGATGAATGGATAAAGAAGATGTGGCACATACATACAATGGAATATTACTCGGCCATGAAAAGAAATGAAATTGAGCTATTTGTAATGAGGTGGATAGACCTAGAGTCTGTCATACAGAGTGAAGGAAGTCAGAAAGAGAAAGACAAATACCGTATGCTAACACATATATATGGAATTTAAGGAAAAAAATGTTATGAAGAACCTAGGGGTAAGACAGGAATAAAGACACAGACCTACTAGAGAATGGACTTGAGGATATGGGGAGGGGAAAGGGTGAGCTGTGACAAAGCGAGAGAGAGTCATGGACATATATACACTACCAAACGTAAGGTAGATACCTAGTGGGAAGCAGCCGCATAGCACAGGGATATCAGCTCGGTGCTTTGTGACCACCTGGAGGGGTGGGATAGGGAGGGTGGGAGACGCAAGAGGGGAGAGATATGGGAACATATGTATATGTATAACTGATTCACTTTGTTATAAAGCAGAAACTAACACACCATTGTAAAGCAATTATACCCCAATAAAGATGTTAAAAAAAATACAAACTTCTAGTTTAAAATAAACACACCCTGGGGGTGTAATGTACAGCATGGGGATTCTAGTTAACAATACTGTACCGTAATTTGAAAGTTGCTAAGAGAGTAGATCTTCAAAGCCCTCATCACAAGGAAAATAATTTGTAACTATGTGTAAACTTATTCTGGTAATCATTTCACAATATATACATATATCAAAGCACTAAATTGTAAACTAAAACTATTATAATGCTATATGTTAATTATATCTCAGTGAAAAATAAATATAAAATCAACATACAGAAATCAGTTGTGTTTCTATAAACTAATAGCAAACCATCCAAAAAATATAAAGAAAAGAGTCCCATTTATAATAGCATCAAAAAGAAAAAAACTTAGGGATATACTGAATGAAGGTAGTAAAAGATCTTTATACTTAAAACTGTATAACATTGGTAAAATAAAGTGAAGACAAACAAATGGAAAGATATTCCAAGTTCATGGATTGGAAGAATTAATATTGTTAAAATGTCCATATTGCCCAAAGTGATCTGCAGATTAATTGCAATCCCTATCAAAATTCCAATGACGTTTCTCATAGAAGTAGGAAAAAAAAATCAAATCAATATGGAACCACAAGAGACTACCAATAGCCCAACCAACTTAAGCAAATTTTTTAAAAGTTGGATGCATTACATTACCTGCTTTCAAAATATACTACAAAGCTATTGTTATCAAAATAGCATGGTACTGGCATAAAAACAGACATATAGACCAAAGAAACAGAGGAGAGAACCAAGAAATAAATCCACACATTTATGGACAATTGATCTTTGACAAAAGTGCCAAGAACACACAATGGGGAAAGGACAGTCTCTTAATGGTTTGGGGAAAACTGGTTTTCCACATACAGAACACTGAAACTGGACTTTTATATCACTCCATATACAAAAACCACCTCAAAGAGAAATGGATTAAAGACTAAATATAGGACTTAAAACCATTAGAAGAAAACATAGTGAAAATTTTTCTTGACATTGGTCTTGGCAATGATTTTTTGGATATGGTACCAAAAGCACAAGTAACAAAAGCAAAAATAGACAAATGGGATTGCATCAAACTAGAAAGCTTCTGCACAGCATAGGAAACAATAAACAGAGTGAAGAGAAATATACAAAATGGGAAGAAATATTTGCAAACCATACTTCTCATAAGAGGTTAATATCCAAAATATATAGAAAACTCAACTCAATAACAAGAAAACAAATAACCTGATTTTTAAAATGAGCAGAGGACCTGAATAGATAATTTTCCAAAGAAGACATACCGATGGCCAACAAGTACATAAAAAGGTGCTCACTATCACTAATCATCAGGGAAATGAAAATCAAAACCATGATGAGATATCACCTCACACCTCTCAGAATGTCTATTATCAAGAAGTCAAGAAACAACAGCACTGGCAAGGATATGGAGAAAAGGGAACCCTCTTTAACTATTGGTGAGGATGTAACTCTGTGCAACCACTATGGAAAATAGTATGGAGTTTCTTTAAAAAACTAAAAATGGAACTACCATACAATCCAGCAATTCCATTTCTGGGTATTTACATGAAGAAAAGGAAAACATTCATTCAAAAAGATATATGCACTCCTATGTTCATCACAGCACTATTTACAGTAGCCAAGATATGGAAGCAACCTAAGTGTCCATCCATAGATGAATGGATAAATAAGATGTAGTGTGTATATATATATATATATATATATATATACACACACACACACACATACACACAATGGAATCTTATCCATAAAAAGAATAAAATCTTGTCATTTACAGCAACATGGATGTACCTTGAGGGTATTATGCTACGTGAAATAAGTCAGACAAAGACAAATACTGTATGATTTCACTCATATATAGAATCTAAAAAACAAAACAAAACAAACTCACAGAGAACCAACTGGTAGCTGCCAGAGGGGAGGAGGGTAAGGGAGATGGATTAAAAAAATGAAGGAGATTAAGAGGTACAAACTTCCAGCTATTAGATAATTAAGTCACAGGATGTAATGAGAACATAGTCAATAATATTGTAACAACTGTGTATGATGATGGATGTAACTGCTCTTATTGTGATGATCATTTCATAATGTGTAAAAATATCGAATCACTATGTTGTACACCTGAAACTTACATATTTTAAGTACAACTCAAATAAAACCTGCAGTGTTCTCCACAATAAATAAATATAATTAAAAGAAAAAAATTTAAAGTAGAACTCATAGAAGCAGAGAGTAGAACAGTTACCAGGGGCCATGGGTAGGAGGTGGGAAAGATGGGAAGATGTTGGTCAAAGGGTAAAATTTGCAGTTGTGTAGGATGAGTAAGTCTAGAGATCTAAGGTACAAGCATGTTGACTGTACTTAATACTACTGTATTGAACACTGAAAATATGCTGAGGATAGATTTCAGATGCACCCATCACACACCCCAAAAATAACTATTTTGAGGAGGTGTGTTAATCAGCTTGATGTTGGTAATCATTTCACTATGTATATCACATCATGTTGCACACCTTAAATATATACAATTTTTATTAAAGAATGAAATTATATTAGAAAGCTTTCTAGGATCCTTTGCAGTATTTCATGAGCAGAGTTAGTCAAGGAAATCATTTTTTCTTATTTTCAGCATATAATAAAACCTTTCTAAATCTAAAAAGAGAGGAAGGAGATTATAGTTGACCCTTGAGCAACACAGGTTTAAACTGTGTAGGTCTACTCATACATGGAATTTTTTTTTTCAATAAATAGGTTCTACAGTACTACACGATCTGTGGTTGGTTAAACCTGTGGATCTGGAGCCATGAATTCAGAGAGCCAACCGTAAAGTTGTACGCAGATTTTCAACTGCATGGGAGTCAGTGCTCCTAACACCCCCATGTTTGGGTCAACTGTATTTCATATTTTAACAATAGAATTAACTCATTATTAAGTTGCATTAAAGCCCTACAAAAGGATAATGAAAAGTGAGGGCAACGAAATGTAAGGTTGAAGGCCAGAGGGAACGCCTTTAGATTTCAAAGAGGCCTTATCCCCACACTGTAGGAGAGCAGAAGGAAAACCAAACTCAGAATTTAATAGTACAAGTCACAGAGCTTTAAGATAGAATGTTTGGCCAAGAAGCGGGTCTGTTGGGAAAGCCTGGGACACATGGGACAAGGACAGTTAAATGCCTATACCTGAAAGCTTTGGCTCACCATACTTCTCTGTACCCTCAGAACTTACAGAGCTGCCCCTTCTTATCAAGAGCTAGTAATCCCTTCATGTGTAAAGACACGTCAGAGACCTGTTACTAAGCAGGCAACAGATGGACCTCTCAGAGTCTACTGTCACTTCCTGTCCTAGCTACCAGATCAATAACACAGGGTAAGTTAATACCGCTGGAGATATGCAGGACCTGATAAGGAAGGAAAGGAATGATATCTTCAAAGAACTAACCAAATTATACTGACAGGGGCCAAGAAAGTAAAAGTCAGCTTGTATTTTAAGAAAGCTTGATCAAAGGGGCTGGAACATAAGCCTGGGATAAGAAAGAGTATTGACTCAGGAAGCACTCTCTCAGGATATGAGATTTACACCTTGACAAGAACCCCAAGGGATGGTATAAATCACTGTTAGAATGTCACCTAGAAGTCTGGAGAAAATGATGATTCGTACTGGGTCAAGCTGCTACCGCTGAGCTTCCATGCAGATTGTGGAGAAAAGTAAAAGGATCAAATCCACTATACAATAGTATGCCTATAGTTAACAATACTGTATTGTGCACTTAAGAATTTATTAAGAAGGCAGGTCTAATGTTAAGTGTCCTCACCACGATAAAAAAATAAACATTAAAGGAAGAAGTATAAGGCTCAGGAACGTGGACATTGCTGAAATGAATATATGAGACCAAAAGCCCCAACAGAAAATGATGTTGCATGAGAAGACTAAGAGGGCATACTATTCACCAAGACCATCAGCAATGGGCTAGTAAGGAGACACCAGCATCACATAGCAGTTTGGCCAGGGTTGACAGTAGAAGTTGTCCCAGAGCTTGGCTCAGGGATAGCGATGTGGAAGAGAGGGTCCCAAAGCAATACAGGCTAGTCAGCCACATGCTTAACCTCCAGAAGGCAGGGGATTTCAATTATCACAACAATAAGCAACCTCATAGTGACAGCCAAGGGGGCTTGACCCATAGAAGGCTATGGAAATGGCTAATACGATACAGTTCCATAGAGGAAAAATGGATGGGTGGCCAATGGAGGTACTGCTTGAAAAATATATAATCAAAAGAAAGGAAGAATGGATGATTAGAAAGCTAAGAATGATCACCCCAATAAAAGTTTAGAACTCCTTGCCAAATTTCCAGACTTAAGCCAGATTTCAGACCCAAATAATGACTAAAGTAGGGGCCAGATCACCAGGACAAAGGACCCTGAAACATCACAAGTATATACAGAAATAATTCCCCTAGTCTTTTCCTAAAGAGACCAATGTTACTTACTCAGGTAACTACACACTGTGGAAAAGAGAACACTCTGATAACTCAGGCTCTGTGGCCTATGAATGTCAAAATGTCTTTGATACCCAAAGACCTGAAGCACTGTCGTGGTTCCCAGATAAAATGGGGGTATAAAGGAGATAAGCAGTAAGTAAGTAGAGTCCTGGCCAAAGTTCAGTTTACGATACATTTACTGGATCCATGGACCCACTTGGTAGTCATTTCCCTAGTTACCTGTGATATCATTGAAATTGATATACTTGGCAGTTGAAGTTACTGTCTCATTGGTCTTTGGTCTGTCCCACTGTTACAGCTGTTCCCCACAAGCCAAATGTAAGCTTCTGAAACTCCTCCCAACTTCCTGGCCAATATCAAGAACAATATCACATTTCATGGCAGTAGGGAAGGTAAAGATTAGTGTCAGAATTTAAAAGGTAAAGTATGCAAGGGTTGCCATTCTTTTCATATCCCTATTTTATTCCCTTATATGTCTCCTGAAGACACGGATGGACACAGATGGGCCCTAGATAATGACTATAGACTCCTGAAAGTTCGATGAATATTTCCACGCTGGTTGTGGAATCACTGCTAGAGCAGTTACATGACATTCAACTACTGATTTGAAAATGGGTTCTTTTCTATCCCAATTAAGAAAGAAGGCCAGACACAGTTTGCATTTACATGGAATGGGCAACCACATACATTCGCAACAGAGGCTCTGAGGGTTTTACAGCAAGGATAAGCCATTTGTAGCAGAGAATTGCCCATCTTTTGACAAACACCTCTTGGCATATCCCTCAGATTTTATATAAATGAGTGCTTGACTATGGGATACCAAGTGCCCATGCATCCAGAAGTGTCCTGGATCCTATCAGGACTCTCCAAGTTATAAAACCTAATAGCCTTCGTAGTGATATATAGCAATGCAGAAATTATACATTTTGGACCAAGCACACACAGAACCAGGGCACAAACAAGCTCATGAGCAGATAGCCCAGATCTCCATGTCAGCCACCACTGCTATACCAGCACTCCTCCAGCTGCTCTCAAACTGATGGCATCAAGTTAAAGAAGGAGGGAAAGAAAAACAAATATCGTACATTAACACATATATGTGGAACCTAGAAAAATGGTACAGATGAACCAGTTTGCAGGGCAGAAATGGAGACACAGATGTAGAGAACAAACTTGTGGACACCAAGGGGGGAAAGTGACGGTGGGGTGGTGGTGGTGGGACGAACTGGGAGATTGGGATTGACATATATACACTAATATGTATAAAATAGATAACTAATAAGAACCTGCTGTATAAAATAAATAAAATTTAAAAAATCAAAAAAAAGGAAGATTCTGAACTTGACTCATGGACGGGTTTGCTCAGTCTATGGATACAAGCCAAAAAAAGATAGGTATCTCACTCAGGGATGGCCTACACAGTGGAAGTAGAAAATCCTCCCAAAGGGCAAAGCTTTGGAGAGTACATCTGGCATCTATTTTGTGTGAAAGGTGAAGTGGCCCAAGGTGATAAAATATGTAGGAAAAAGACTAAGATCAAAGAAAAGGAAGTCTAGAACAGTTGCATGTAGATAGACATATAGGAATGGGCACAAAATTTAAATTTTTCATATAACATATTTATGACCACCATAAAGCATTCACTTTAGAAGAGACACTAAACAATCAGATAGATAAAATAACTCAGCCAGTTTCTATTAGTTAGCTTTTTTCAGCAGCTACCCAATGCTGGTATGATGGGAATGTAAATGACATGACCATGGTGGCAGAGAAAGAATTTATACTTGGACCCATTAGCATAGGTTTCCACTTATCAAGGGTCATATAACCTCAGTAGTTCTGATGTTCAACTTGCCAGTAAAATAAAGCTGAGCCCCTAATTTGGCACTATTCCCTAAGGAGACCAATTGGACACTTGTTAACAAGTTAACCAAAGTGGGCACTGCCATCCTAGAAAAGGTTATTGATTTCTTCTCATAAGAATAGATATTTATCCCAGGTGAATTGGCCCTTCCATCCCACAGAGCCTCAGCCATCACCATGGATATACAAAGTACCTGATCCACAGTCATGGAATCTCACACAACAAAGCATCTGGCCAATAGGCATACTTCACAGCAGAAGAAGTAACAGAGTGGGTCCATGTTCATAGGATCCATTGATCATATCACATCCTGTACCACCCCAAATCTGCTGGCCTGTGAAAATATTGGAATGGTCTGCTGAATGTGAACTGAAGCACCAGCTCAGAGGCAATACTCAGATAGGATGCCATGCCTCTTTTTGGCACTGTATCCCCAATAGGAAGATTACATAGGCCCTGGACCTAAAGGGTGAAAGCAGGAATGGCTCTGCTTAGAATGGTTCCAGTGACCCACTAGAGGACTTTGTGCTTTTCATCCTCATAATTCCCAGCTTTGTGGGACTAGAGTTTCTGTTCAACAAAGACAATGCACTCTTGCCAGGGAGCTCAGCAAGAATACCATTGCGCTACAAGATACAGCTAATACCTGAGCACTTTGGACTTTTTATGCTCATGGATGAGCAGGCAAGAAGAGGTGTCTCCTTGGTAGGATTAATTGATCATGATCAACAGAATGAAATAATGTGTTGCTTTTATCTACAGACAATAAATGCTAGAGAGGGTGTGGAGAAAAGGGAACCCTCCTACGCTGTTGGTACGAATGTAAATTGGTACAGCCACGATGTAGAACAGTATGGGGGTTCCTTAAAAAACTAAAAATAGAGCTACCATATGATCCAGCAATCCCACTCCTGGGCATTTATCCAGAGAAAAACATGGTTTGAAAGGATACATGCACCCCAGTGTTCATTGCAGCACTGTTTACAATAGCCAAGACATGGAAACAACCTAAATGTCCATTGACAGATGAATGGATAAAGAAGATATGTGTGTGTGTGTGTGTGTGTGTGTGTGTGTGTGTGTATACATATATAATGGAATGTTACTCAGCCATTTAAAAAGAATGAAATAATGCCATTTGCAGCAACATGGATGGACCTGGGGATTATCATACTCAGTGAAGTAAGTCAGACAGAGAAAAACAAATATGATATTGCTTATATACAGAATCTAAAAAAAAATTATACAAATGAACTTATTTCCAAAACAGAAAAAGACTCACAGACTTATAGAATGAATTTATGGTTACCAGGCGAAAGGGTAGTGGGGAGGGATAGATTGGGAGTTTAGGACTGATATGTACACACTGCTATATTTAAAATAACCAACAAGGACCTACTATAAAAAAATAAATTTTTTTAAATTTAAAAAAGTTTTTAAAAATGTTACTTTTACTCAGTACAGGCAGGGAGGAATATGTACACTTGGGTACCTCTTGGTATTCCCCTGCTGTCTTAGTTTGTGTTGCTATAACAAAATACCATCAACTGGGTGGCTTAAACAATAGACATTTATTTCTTACAGTTCTGGAGCCTCGGAAGTTGAGTTCAGCACTGGCTGATGGGTTCCTGGTGAGATTCCCTCTTCCTGGCTTGTAGACAGCCTCCTTCTTGTTATGTCCTCACATGGTGGAAAGGGAACAAGCTCTCTGATGCTTCTTCTTATAAGGGCACTAATCCCATTATAAGGGCCCCACACCCATGACCTCATTACCTTCCAAAGACCCCACTTCTAAATACCATCACACTGGGGGTTAGGGCTTCAACATGAATTTGGGGAGGACACATTCAGTTCATAATACCTAATTGTGACACTAAATGGATGAATGCAGCAATGCTAGCCTGAGAAGAGTATGGTTACCAAGGGCATAAGCTCCTCAGGAATGAAAGTTTGATCACACCAGGAGATAAACTAGATACCCCAGCAGAAGTAATAGCTAAAGGTAAAGAGAATTTAAGACAGTTGTTGGAGAAGGGAGACAGTAAGGACCATTTGCAGCCCTGAGACCAAATGCACCAACAGGAACTGTATTAGTCCCACCATCTTCCTTCTAAGTTTCCCCTCAGAGTAAGTGGTTCACTGAAATCCTGGATCAGCTGTGAGGAATGTGGCTACCTGACAGCCCCCTTCATAACTGTCTCACACTTTGAGCTGAGATCATGCTCTTAAAGAGGGGTGGTTCCAGCCAGTGACTACACAAGGCTGTGGTAAAAGAGCCTTACCAATTATACCCAACAGAGGACTTTCTAACAGGCAACCTTTGCTCAGGAGCTCACGATTTGGCTAGTAGAGACTTTGTTAGAGATGCGTGGTCCAATGGCTTCCTCCGCCCAATCCTGTCACCTCCCTTTTCTTTTCATGGGTGTTACGGGCCAACACGTCTTTTTCATTCCCAATCTCACCTCTGCCTCTGCTGTCTAAAGGACCCAGCTGACACATTTGTAAAGTGGCTTAAGTAATAGACAATTCTGATTTATCTTTCAATTCCATTCATTACCCAGGCCCTCAGCCCTTGGTTTGTCATCCCTTCTGCTGCCCACCTATCTTCATCAAAGTAACCTTGTGGCCACCAAGCCTGATGTGCCCTTGAGAGGACCAGAGACAACTGGTATCCCTAGACTCTTAGTCTCCTAACCTTCACCAAGTGGCTTTTAACCCTCTGAATCCTAAAGAGCTTTCCCTTTACTACAACAGAATTTACACTGTTTTATCTCTCCCACAACATCATCTTTACTACCCACCCCGCACTAGTTTTTCAGAAACCTGCACTTAGGCTTTTCTGCCAGTCTTTCCTGAATTCCTGTGTGATATTGAGGCTTATATGGTATTGAGTCAAATCCTCATCTGCCCTGATCACCAAAGCACTATTGAGTGTCTTGGAAATTTCAGTTTTCTCAATTGCTTTCTCATTATCTCTATTCTGAGCAGCAGCATCCCACTTTCTTGCTTCGGTTTGGTTAATTAGGAAATAACTAGGGTCTCTCCTTAATTTGGTTAACAGGAGCTTCAGCTAAAACCTTATTATATGTAGCTCCATCTACCATTTGCTCAAAATGAATCAATTTATGCCCCTTCTATTGCCCATTTGTATATCTCCTTATTTATGTTAGAGGTTATTTCATAAAGTGAGATCTTTTCAGCCCTTTGATATATAAATGAAAAACTTAGGACTACATTTAGATATTTTTAAATGTTCGTAAGAGTAATTAATGCTTTAAATTAATTAAAACAAAATTCTGAAATGTTGTTCTTCCATTTTGTGATACTGAGATGCTGAATAAGTGCTTATAAACTGAAGTGGGAAAGTAGAGTTGATAGTGATGGGCACTAAATATTCATTATTTGAAGTCAGCACCCTCCCTTGGCCAGAGGTAAAGGATTACTTCCTTGAGCTTAGTAAAACTCCGAGAATAGTCTGCTTTTTTGGATACCTCATGATTTTTCCAACACATGGAACATCCCTCCCTACTGGTTGACCCAATATTTGGGCCCATATCTCTGAAGACATGCTCAGGTTTGGAACTGTAGAGGTGCTTTCCTAGCCAAGGTTTGTGACCCTCTTCCTGAGATTGAAAGTTGTAGCTGGTCTCTCTTCAACCATCTTATTATAAAAACTTTAAGGTAAGGGACTGAGAGATCACGTTCCAGATTGCCACCATTCCCTAAATTAATCTTGTGTTTGCAGAATAATCAGTTTCCTCTGAAACCACTAGCAAGTCTGCACTGATGTTCTCAGCACAGCTTATCAAGGACTCTATGCAGTTTAGAGCATGTATTCAATTTCATCATTTTCACAGTTCATCAGTATGTCTCCAAACCAGCAGTGTCCTTGGTGTCCACAACCATTCCTTCGTAGCATAATTATGAACTGCCTTTGACCCCAAGCTTAATTTGTTCTAACTCCAGGGACAGTAATTTTCCTATAATCAAGATGTATACTGTTCTGAGGATCAAATAACTCTAAAACTGCCAGGACTAGATTGCACATTCCCTAGCCCAACTCTACCTCTGTTGGGCTCCCAACATTTCCTCTCTTAACTTGTCTCATCCTTCCAGTGATTCTCTAAAAGTCCCAACTGAGGAGAAGGGCACCTCATAGTGCTGCTGCAGAAACAAACCAGGAAAGCAACCTCCTTTTCTGGTGGTTCTGTTTCTATTAACAACATTGTTGCCTCAATTTCCCAAACTTGTAGACAATCGCCTTTGAAAATGGCAAACAGGTGAGACAGAGAAGGATAGCATTGTTTTCGTCTACCTTATCTTTCCAATACATTCTTCACCTCTCCTCATTACGCTGAATTTAGTTTAAGCTGTAATAATTTAGACTATATCAACAGTCTTCAGACTAATCTATCGGCATCTACTCTCTAGTCTTTCCAGCCTCCACATTGCTACCAGAGTAATTTCTCCACACTTAATTCATTCATATTTTGCTTGGTAAAACAACTTTCTATTCCTGCTACAAGTAAATAAGGACTATCTCTGTGAAGTGTTTGGGAATTGATTCTGAGAGGTTGATTCAGATAAACTATTATCCCCCACCTACCAAGTCCTGGAATGTTTTACAAAGTCATGAGTAATACTTGAGGTATTTGATAAGAGAATGTTACTTAATTTTGAGAGTTAACTATATGTCATTTGGTGTCTCCCGCTAAGTACTTGAGGATACTCGATCTTATATTCAATAAGTTTCTTATGTACCTGTTCTTCTTGCTGACAGTTGTACATACAGAGGCAAATTAATCTGTATCATAGCTGTAAATCCATAACGGCATTGGACATTTGCATAGACACCCAGACTTATTGAATCTCACTTTCTGATCCCTTCTAGGATCTACAGGATCAGACAGTTTTACACTTGCTGAAAAATATTTGGGTAATGTGTTTTATCAACCTACAACAGAGAGACTAATTTCTGTATAATTCTGGAGGGGCAAAACATTTAAGGAGAAAGAAGACACTTTGGTCATAGAATGCAAGACTTTGGGTTATGTGGTTACAATCACAAGTGAAGACTCTAGAACTTCCCAACGTGCAAACTGGACCCAAAGACCAAAAGTAACGAATAGCATTTATGAACCCCTATAGGGTATAAGACACTGCTTACTAGGTATTATACAGACATACTAAAGATTCAGTCTCTGTTCAGAACATTAACTGATGGCATAAATACCATAAAAGAAATGCAAAGGACCATGAAGGCCCCAACATCCAGCTGTGTGAATCTCAGATAATAGGTTATAGTAAAGATGGTATCTCAAATGGATATTGAAGGATGGACAAGAATTTATCATATAAAGAAAGAAGAAGGCATTCTGCATGGATCAAATGGTATGAATACTGTAAAACAAACAAAACAAACCTGACACTTTCAAACTAGACCAGAACATAAGTTCCAACGTAAAAGTACCAACACTATGAAAAAATTCCCTTAACCTACACTTCCACTGTTACACAAGTCATTGAAAAAAAGGATAAGAAATTATCCATTGCCTACAGAAATATCACTAGAGACTTTGAAAAGTGATGATCAGAATTGCACTGTAGAGAGATTAATTTGAGCAACAATGGAAAAGATCCATAGGGGGAGTGAGAAGAACAAAGAACAAGCAGGCTTTTAGAGCAGGTATAAGGGACTTGTGATTTCTGACAGTCTCTGGGTTAGTTCTTCTCAACTTATCAATAAAAAAATATGTAAAGGCACAAACTCTACTTACAGAGGGAATCCATGAGCATGGAAGGAGATATATGTTTCAGCCCTCCCCCACAGTCTTCCCCTAGATTATAGATAAAAGTTTTATATAATGAAATTGTTTAGTAGCCAACTTTGCCTCAAAAATCATTACCTACAAGTAGAGTTCTGTGTCTCCCTTGTCTCCCATCAGTAGTACATCATTCTATAAATAGTCACAATCTTTAAGGCCAAGAAAATAATAGAAGACAAAATGGAAGTGTTGGAACCAATCATAAAACTATAATCCTAGCATTTGCCACCAACTGGGTTTGTTAACCTCTCTTGCCCACAGTGTTCACATAGAGATGGTATTCCTCTAGAATATATTAAATATAAAATATCCTATAACCATGCAGTTATTATAGAATAAGACTACTATAACTAATGAACTGAGGTAAAGAAAAATCCTGAAACACTAGTAATTGTTGGGGAGTCAAGCAAGATGGCTCCATTCCAGCTGTAGCTCTGAAAAGGGGATTGGAATGGGACTGAGTGCAATTTACACAACACATTTAAGCTCATCTTTAGTCAAAAAAGGTCTCATATTGGTTTTCTTCTGTCTAACGAGTTAAAAGTGTATTAAAAATAAAAAAGACATATCATTATAAACTCAAAAGGAACAAACTTCCTAAAAATTACTTTCTATAAAACTTAGAAAACTTAGGAAACCATAAACAAGACGAAAAGACAACCCTCAGAATGGGAGAAAACATTTGCAAACGAAGCAACTGACAAAGGATCAATCTCCAAAATATACAAGCAGCTCATGCAGCTCAATATCAAAAAAACAAACAACCCAATCCAAAATTGAGCAGAAGACCTAAATAGACATTTCTCCAAAGAAGATATACAGATTGCCAACAAACACATGAAAGGATGCTCAACATCACTAATCATTAGAGATATGCAAATCAAAACTACAGTGAGGTATCACCTCACACCAGTTAGAATGGCCATCATTAAAAAGTCTACAAACAATAAATGCTGAGGGTGTGGAGAAAAGGGAACCCTCTTGCACTGTTGCTGAGAGTGTAAATTGATACAGCCACTATGGAGAACAGTATGGAGGTTCCTAAAAAACTAAAAAGAGAACTACCATATGACCCAGCTATCCCACTACTAGGCATATAACCCTGAGAAAACCATAATTCAAAAAGAGTCATGTACCACAAAATTCATTGCAGCTCTATTTACAATAGCCAGGACATGGAAGCAACCTAAGTGTCCATCAACAGATGAATGGATAAAGAAGATGTGGCACATATATACAATGGAATATTACTCAGCCATAAAAAGAAACGAAATTGAGTTGTTTGTAGTGAGGTGGATGGACCTAGAGTTGTCATACACAGTGAAGTAAGTTAGAAAAACAAATACTATATGCTAATACATATATATGGAATCTTTAAAAAAAAAAGTGGTTCTGATGAACCCGGGGGCAGAGACAGGAATAAAGATGCAGATGTAGAGAATGGACTTGAGGACATGGGGAGGGGGAAGGGTAAGCTGGGATGAAGTGAGAGAGTAGTGCTGATATATATACACTACCAAATGTAAAATAGATAGCTGGGGGAAGCAGCTGCATCACATGGGAAGATCAGCTCAGTGCTTTGTGACCACCTAGAGGGGTTGGATAGGGAGGGTGGGAGGGAGATGCAAGAGGGAGGGGATTTGGGGATATATGTATACATACAGCTGAAACTTTATTATACTTAGTTGAACAGCAGAAACTAACACAACATTGTAAAGCAATTATATTCCAATAAAGATCTTTAAAAAAAAATCTTAGAAAATTATTTTAAACAAAATTTCATCCTCACTAAAATGCATGAAAATGTGGTTCCTAAGGAATGTAAACAAAAAGTTTGTAAGAAATTCTATAGATGACAGGGGAAAAAATAATTGAATGAAAAAAACCCTAAAAATGTAGTAGAATAATTTGAAGCCATATTGGAAGGAAAACCAAACAGCATTCAAACTGCAGATAACAGAATCAGTGACAAAGAAGACACACTTGGTGAGTTCTCTTTGAATAGGAAATGGATCAAAGTAAATGTCAACTTGAGGTGAAAGTGTCACCACCGATTTTTCCCCATTTCTATAATTATAGATCTTCAGGACTAATGGAACAGGAGCAGCAGGAAACTAACATACATGAATAAAAGTTTCCGGAGATGAAAATCTTCATATGGGATTAAAAGCATTCTCCAGGAGGAACTTCAAGATGGTGGAAGAGTAACACGCAGAGATCACCTTCCTCCCCAAAGATACATCAGAAATACATCTACACATGGAACTGCTCCTATATAACACCTACTGAATGCTGGCAGAAGACCTCAGACCTCCCAAAAGGCAAAAACCACCCCCCTCCATGTACCTGGGTAGGGCAAAAGAAAAAAGAATAAACAGAGACAAAAGAATAGGGACGGGACCCGCACCAGTGGGAGGGAGCTGTGAAGGAGGAAAGGTTTCCACACACTAGGAAGCCCCTTTGTGGGCGGAGACTGCGGGTGGCAGAGTGGGAAGCTTTGGAGCCACAGAGGAGAGCACAGCAACGGGTGCGGAGGGCAAAGTGGAGAGATTCCCGCACAGAGGATTGGTGCCGACCAGCACTCACTAGCCTGAGAAGCTTGTCTGCTCACCCCCCGGGGCGGGCGGGGGCTGGGAGCTGAGGCTCAGGCTTCAGTCCGATAGCAGGGAGAAGACTGGGGTTGGTGGCGTGAACACAGCCTGCGAGAGGCTGGGGCACCACAGGTAGCTGGGAGGGAGTCCAGGAAAAAGTCTGGAGCTGCCGAAGAGGCAAGAGACTTTTTCTCGCCTCTTTGTTTCCTGGTTCGCCAGAAGAGGGGATAAAGAGCACCACTTAAAGGAGCTCCAGAGATGAGTGTGAGCCTCGGCTATCAGCGTGGACCACAGAGACGGGCATGAGATGCTAAGGCTGCTGCTGCTACCACCAACAAGCCTGTGTGCGAGCACAGGTCACTATCCACACTTCCCCTCCTGGGATCCTGTGCAGCCTGCCACTGCCAGGGTCCTGTGATCCAGGGACAACTTCCCCGGGAGAACACACGCACGCTTCAGGCTGGTGCAATGTCACGCCAGCCTCTGCCAATGCAGGTTCACCCCCGCATCCGTTACCCTACCTCCCCCCGGCCTGAGTGAGCCAGAGCCCCCGAATCAGCTGCTCCTTTAATCCCGTCCTGTCTGAGCGAAGAACAGACGCCCTCAGGCGACCTACACACAGAGGTGGGTCCAAATTCAAAGCTGAACACGGGAGCTGTGCAAACAAAGAAGAGAAACAGAAATCTCTCCCAGCAGCCTCAGGAGCAGTGGATTAAACCTCCACAATCAACTTGATGTACGCTGCATCTGTGGAATACCTGAATAGACAACAAATCATCCCAAATTGAGGAGGTGGACTTTGGGAACAAAGATAAATTATTTTTTCCCTTTTTGTGAGTGTGTGTATGCTTCTGTGTGTGATTTTGTCTGTATAGCTTTGCTTTTACCATTTGTCCTAGGGTTCTGTCGATCCATTTTCTTGTTTTGTTTTGGTTTCTTTACTTTTAAAAAGATTTTTTCTTAATAATTATTTATTTTAATAACTTTGTTTTATCCTCTTTCTTTCCTACTCACTATTTTTTCTCCCTTTTATTCTGAGCCCTGTAGATGAAAGGCTCTTGGTGTGCCAGCCAGGAGTCAGTGCTGTGCCTCTGACGTGGGGGAGCCAACTTCAGGACACTGGTACACAAGAGACCTCCCAGCTCCACATAATATCAAATGGTGAAAATCTCCCAGAGATCTCCATCTCAACACCAGCACCCAGCTTCACTGAACGACCAGCAAGCTACAGTGCTGGACACCCTATGCCAAACAACTAGCAAGACAGGAACACAGCCCCATCCATTAGAAGAGAGGCTGCCTAAAATCATAATAAGGCCACAGACACCCCAAACCACACAACCAGACGTGGACCTGCCGACCAGAAAGACAAGATCTAGCCTCATTCACTAGAACACAGGCACTAGTCCCCTCCACCAAGAAGCCTACACAACACACTGAACCAACCTTAGCCACTGGGGATAGACACCAAAAACAATGGGAACTACGAACCTGCAGCCTGCGAAGAGGAGACCCGAAATACAGTAAGTTAAGCAAAATGAGAAGACAGAAAAACACACAGCAGATGAAGGAGCAAGGTAAAAACCCACCAGACCTAATAAAGGAAGAGGAAATAGGCAGTCTACCTGAAAAAGAATTCAGAATAATGATTGTAAAGATGACCCAAAATCTTGGAAATAGAATAGAGAAAATGCAAAAAACATTTAACAAGAAACTAAAAGAACTAAAGAGGAAACAAACAATGATGAACAGCACAATAAATGAAATTTAAAATTCTCTAGAAGGGATCAATAGCAGAATAACTGAGGCAGAAGACCGTATAAGTGACCTGGAAGATAAAATAGTGGAAATAACTACTGCAGAGCATAATAAAGAAAAAAGAATGAAAAGAACTGAGGACAGTCACAGAGACCTCTGGGATAGTATCAAATGCACCAACATTCCAATTATAGGAGTCCCAGAAGAAGAAGAGAAAAAGAAAGGGACTGAGAAAATATTTGAAGAGATTATAGTTGAAAACTTCCCTAATATGGGAAAGGAAATAGTTAATAAAGTCCAGGAAGCACAGAGAGTCCCATACAGGATAAATCCAAGGAGAACACGCCAAGACACATATTAATCAAACTGTCAAAAATTAATTACAAAGAAAACATATTAAAAGCAGCAAGGGAAAAACAATAAATAACACAAAAGGGAATCCCCATAAGGTTAACAGCCGATCTTTCAGCAGAAACTCTGCAAGCCAGAAGGGAGTGCCAGGACATATTTAAAGTGATAAAGGAGAAAAACCTATAAGCAAGATTACCCAGCAAGGATCTCACTCAGATTTGATGGACAAATTAAAACCTTTACAGACAAGCAAAAG
>NW_020172934.1:186117-186408 GCF_003031525.2 Neophocaena asiaeorientalis asiaeorientalis
CCCGTTGAACCAAAAAAAAAAAAAAAAAAAAAAAAAAAACCTCAAACAATTAAGAAAATGTGAATGAGAACATACATATTGATAATTACCTAACATGTAAATGGAGTAAATTTTCCAACTAAAAGACATAGACTGGCTGAATGGATACTTAAACAAGACCCGTATATATGCTGTCTACAAGAGACCCACTTCAGACCTAAGGACACATACAGACTGAAAGTGAAGAGATGGAAAAAGATATTCCATGCAAATGGAAATCAAAAGAAAGCTGGAGCAGCAATTCTCACAGAC
>NW_020172934.1:186576-243398 GCF_003031525.2 Neophocaena asiaeorientalis asiaeorientalis
TTCAATAAGTGGTGCTGGGAAAACTGGACAGGTACATGTAAAAGTATGAAATTAGAAGACTCCCTAACACCATACACAAAAATAGACTCAAAATGGATTAGAGACCGAAATGTTAAGACTGAACAGTATAAAAGTCTTAGAGGAAAACATAGGAAGAATACTCTTTGACATTAATCCCAGCAAGATCCTTTTTGACCTACCTCCTAGAGAAATGGAAATGAAAACAAAAATAAACAAATGGGACCTAATGAAACTTCAAAGCTTTTGCACAGCAAAGGAAACCATAAACAAGACCAAAAGATAACCCTCAGAATGGGAGAAAATATTTGCAAATGAAGCAACTGACAAAGGATTAAGCTCCAAAATTTACAAGCAGCTCATGCACCTCAATAACTATAAAACAACTCAATCCAAAAATGGGCAGAAGACCTAAATAGACATTAAAACATCAATGCTTAGACATATTTCAGCAGGGTTTTAAAATTACAATGACAAGAAAATATTATTTAAAAACCGATCACATCTACTTCTTACTGGTATCATTCAACTTAAATTGGGGGATTTCTGTGACAGGTAATGAGTTTTTTTATTATTACTTTGTAATTTTGTCTGAGAAATGCCCTTGACAGGTCTCTCTGAATCTATCTCAAAGTGACACATATGAGATAAATTCCTGATATAAGAGAGTTCAACAAAGAATTAATCTTGAGAAATGCACCCAGAGAGCAGCCGAGAAATAATACAGAAAGTATGTGTCTGAGGGACTTCCCTGGTGGCGCAGTGGTTAAGAATCTGCCTGCCAATACAGAGGACATGGGTTCAAGCCCTGATCCAGAAGATCCCATGTGCCGCGGAGCAACTAAGCCTGTGTGCCACAACTACTGAGCCTGTGCTCTAGAGCCCGCTTGCCTAGAGCCTGTGCTCTGCAACGAGAAGCCACCACAATGAGAAGCCCACATGCCACAATGAAGAGTAGCCCCTGCTCACTGCAACTAGAGAAACCTATGCACAGTAATGAAGACCCAATGCAGCCAGAAATAAATAAAATAAATTTATAAAAAAAAAAGAAAAGAAAACGTGTGACAGAGAACTGGGAACATAAAAGAAGCCCCAACATGTGTCTAACAGAAGTTTCAGGAGAGAAGAATTGAAGTAATAGTCAAAAATAATCACATGCACTTTGAATACATGTGTTTTTCTTCCTCTCTAGAAAAGTTTGAACCAAAATCTAATTAAAACTAATAGAAATATATCCACATCTAGAAAAACTATAGGCTTCATTATAGTTTGTAATTATCTTACTCTATTTGCTATCCTTTTATGCATATTCTGTCTCATGTATCTCATAGATAAACAGAAGTAATCTTACCAACATAAGTAAATTACAGGTGAAAATAGACTAAAATTCCCAAAATTCTTGGGGAAAATATAAAATGCGGAGATTTTTAAACCAACCAGATTACTACTCAAGAGTAAGGGAACTAGGTGTTTTCAGATGGAAAAGGACTAAGCTCTTTCTTTCAGCAGGGATCTGTGGATGGTAAACATTGTTAAATAATTGCCACAGCAAGAAGACAGGAAGGAATGGAATGCAAAACAAATGGTGAGCAGAAAACTACGTAAAATACTGGTAGATAAAACTAATAACTGAAATCTTATTTCAAAGGTAGAACTAAGTTTATAAACATTAATAGAAAAAACAGAAAGGGTGACCTTGGTATCTTCGGTCTCATCCCAAGGAGAAAACACCAGCACACTCATGACACACTGTATAATTACAGACTTTATTATAAAATATAAATTTTAAATGTCTTTTTAAAATTTAAATCAGTGAGGGCAAAGAAAGAATTTTATCAAGCCAAGAGAAGGCAAGGAAGGAAAAATAATAATAAAGACAATACAAAATAAGTTGTTAGAAATGTCTGAATATACCAGTAATTATCATAAAAAGGGACAGATTAAACTCACCCCTTAAGACTATCAGATGAAAAGCAGGCAAGGAAACAAACAAAACAAATAGTTATGCTTCAAATAAGATACGTGTCAAATGAATCAAAATACTTCATCTGTTAAGGTCCTTTTATTTCCCACCTAAATATATCCCCTCCACAAAAAAAGCAAGTTTAAGGATACTACCTTTTTAAATTGCATTTCAAAAAATTTCCCAGTATCTACACCTAATGCATGGAAAACATAAGATGAGGCATGAGTGTTGAACCTGTAGGATTATTCCTCTAGATAAGAGAAGTTTCAGAAAAGATAAGCGAAAAAGGATAAAGTTATCAAAAACTCTAGAAAAGATTTTTCCACAACTGAAGACTTTGATAGGAAAGTTATCCGCATTGAAACATCATTGTTTAAGGTTAGATACAAAATTCTACAAGCTGCTAGAAAAGAAGAGAAAAGGCCATCAACAGGGTGAACTTTAGATCTAGTTTAAGAGTTTGTTAGCATAACTCCAAGAAGTACTAGGACACTAACTCCTATTTCAATTTTGCAGCACTGAGTTCAGGAATGTTTTTGAATTAGGTGCTACTGTCCCAGAGAATCTGAGGATGATAAATGAATCTTAAGTGAACTGTGGTAACGGCAGTCACATTATACATTAAATTACTTAGCCTAACGTGGATATATGCTGAGACCACCTCACCCAGGCTTGGAGCCCTTCACTCTAAGTAAAATATTCGTAAATATAATTAACTATACTTCAAATTTATGTGTGCAAGTCTGAACATAGAGGGGGGCAATTGTGGCTTCCAAATTTCTGATATGGCCTTCCCATCAAAGATACCTCTGCCTAAAATTAAGCCCCTGATAGCATGGGGGTCAGGAAGTATTTCTTTGTTGGAGGAAATTACTGATATTATACTTTTGGGGTATTATCTACATTGACATAGAGAAGGAGGGGAAGTCAATACAAGGATGCATTATGAAGTGGATTTACTGATGTAGGTGGTGGATGTTAAATGTTGTGGGAACCTTCCTAATAGTATGTGGAGCACATCTCAGAACAGCTTCCCAAGGGGTGAAAGGCATTTATTGACTTCCATCCCCCATTTGGCTGAGCTTGGCTCCTTAAAGCTTTATCTCCCCCCACTTCTTAGTTGAATATGGGAATGCCCACTGGGATCTCGAGTCCCACATGAGTGATATCAGAAGATTCAGGCAGGAAGCAAGAGACTCAGTGCAAGCCTGGGAAGAGGTGATGTTGGTACAAAGCAGATCAGAATCAGTGTGAAATTCCTGGCCATGGACATTGCTAGAATCAGGTGGGGCAGAGATGATGTAAGACTTCACACAAGAGGACTCTGATACAGGAACCCTAGCACATTCCTTGCTCTGTGTCCATGATATTTATATTAAATGAAGTCGGTTAGACATACACAAAGGAGTGAAAACTTTGTAATGAGTTGGCTCTTACTGAGCCCTGGATTGCTCCAGTAGCCCTTCTGGTTCTCTACCACATATTCGCAAATAGTTCCTTTGTAAATAAACCTTCCTTGAATTATCTTATTTTGTGTGTGCCATATGATCTTTGTTGGGACCCTGGCTCAAAAATGCAGAGAATTATTCTAATGAAGCAAGCAGAGAATACCCTTCACACATCATATTGACCCACAACTATTTCCTATGAATAAAGTAGTGTGTGGATCTGATTTAAGTGCAATTTCATTCATGTAGCAATGCTCTTTGTTGTACTCACAAGCAGTGTTCTGACAATATGGATCCCAGTGCATCTTTTTTCTGTTATTATTGAAAAGATTCCTCCTTGATAATACAGCTCACAAAATGAGTTCTAGTGACAAATGAGACAAAAAACAGTGCCTGGCATTTCTTCATGTGCTACACATCTGCTGGAATTGGTTTTGTCCAACAATAAAAGCAAATTACCTGCCAGCACATAAGTGACAGTAATTGCTTTTCCATGCTGTATGCCATTGATATAAGGCAATGCCCAAAATGACTTTTTAGTAAAGAAATTGTGCCTATAGTTTGTCCTTTCTGTATGAGCTTTATTTGTCCACTTTATGGGTGGTTTTACAAGATTCTTAGCTAGAGCAGGGATTGGATTTCTATAAGTATTATAACTTTACACAATGCTTCTAATGTTTTGGTCTCTTTTCTATCTTGGTGACAATCAATTTTGTAATATAAGTATTATTTTATCCTTCTCTTGAAACAATTTTTTTGTTTTGCCCTAGAGGTCACTGTGCTTTGCTGGAAAGCCACGTAAGCACTTTAAGGGTTTCGTGACAATTTCATAAGACTGTATTGTGGTTCCATCTAATAAAATCAATATTCAGATTCTTCCTCATCTTTCTTTGGTTATATATGGAAAAATCATCACACTAGCCACATCACTATTTTCAGTAGTCATTTTTTTATATTCACTGTAGTACTATACCATATTTACATATTAAACATTATTTTGGGTTGCAGTAATTACACCTAGTTTATCACTACTTCATTTGCTTCCATTTCTTAATGAACTACTTTTACACTATTGTGGAATTGAAAACATATCTAACAGTAAAGATAAATTACTATTTATTTCCACAGATATATCATGTTCTTCACAATTGTGTTTATTTTTATTGAAATACAGTTGATTTACAATACTGTGTTGTTTTCAGGTATACAGCAAGGTGATTCAGTTATACGTATATATGCATGTATATATAAACACATGCATACATATATATGTGTATATATATTCTTTTTCAGATTCTTTTCCATTACAGGTTATTACAAGATATTGAATATAGTTCCCTGTGCTATGCAGTAGGTCCTTGTTGGTTATCTGTTTTATAAGTAGTAGTGTATATATTTTAATCCCAAACTCCTAATTTATTGCTCCCTCTCCCCTTTCTCCTTTGGTAACCATAAGTTTGTTTTCTATGTCTTAGTCTATTTCTGTTTTGTAAATAAGTTCATTTGTATCTTTTTTTAGATTCCACATGTAAGCCATATCATATAATATTTGTCTTTCTTGGCTGTCTGACTTACTTCACTTAGTATGATAATCTCCAGGTCCATCCATATTGCTGCAAATGGAATTATTTCATTCTTTTTAATGGCTAATATTCCACTGTATATATGTACCACATCTTCTTTATCTATTCCTCTGTTGATGGACATTTCAGTTGCTTCCATGTCTTGGCTATTGTAGTTAGTGCCACAATGAACATTGGGGTGCATGTATCTTTTCAAATATAGTTTCCTCTGGATACATGCCCAGGAGTGGGATTGCTGGATCAAGCTTTTGCACAGCAAAAGGAAACCATAAACAAAGTGAAAAGACAACCCACAGAATGAAAGAAAATATTTGCAAATGATGTGACTGACAAGGGATTAATTTCTAGAATATACGAACAGCTCATACAGCTCAATATCAAAAAAACCCCAAACAACCCAATCAAAAAATGAGCAGAAGACTTAAACAGACATTTCTCCAAAGAAGACATACAGATGGCCAATAGGCACATGAAAAGATGCTCCACATTGCTGATAATTAGAGAAATGCAAATTGAAACTACAATGAGGTATTACCTCACATCAGTCAGAATGGCCATTATCAAAAAGTCTACAAATAAATGTTGGAGAGGGTGTGGAGGAAAAGAAACCCTTCATAATTGTGTTTTTAAATGCAGTCCATCTTAGCACATATGCAATTTATTAGTTAATATCAGCTATACCTGTTAACGAGATCCATTTTGTATAATTTATGTAACTAATACAATTAATAATCTCAAATGTAAAATTTGTAAAGTACATGAGGGAAATCATTAAAAATACAAAACTCACATGTGAACTACTTGAAAGACCACCAGGGATCATCAACAATCTATATCCACACCAAGAAACACTGATGTAGGTATTAGAAATAGGGTTCTGAAGTTTGAATCCTGGCTTTTTGACTCACTAGCAGGGTGATCTTCAACAGGTTGTTACACGTGAACTTTAGACACAATTACAATTCCCATTTTATGGTTGAGAAGCTCATTTAATTCACTTCATTAGCTACTATAGTAAGTCCCCTACATACGAACGAGTTCCATTCCGAGAGCTTGTTCTCAAGTCCAGTTTGTTTATAAGTCGAACAAAGTTAGCCTGGGTACCCAACTAACACAATCGGCTATGTGGTACTGTACTCTAATAGGTTTATAATATTTTTCACACAAATAATACATAAAAAAATAAACATTTTTAACCTTACAGTACAGTACCTTGAAAAGTACAGTAGTACAATACAACAGCTGGCATACAGGGGCTGGCATCCAGTGAACACCCAAGAAGAGTTACTGACTGAGGGAGGGAGAGGAGGTGGGAGGTGGTAGAGCTGAAGGATTGTCAGCAATAGGAGATGGAGGGCAAGCTGCAACTTCACTCATACCTGACGTTGATGGCACAGGTTCTGGTTGCTGGCTGGATTCAATTCTATCTACCCTCTTGAAAAAATGATCCAGTGATATCTGGGTAGTATCTCTTATTTCTCGTCATAGATGACACGGTAGCACTGGATTGCATTCTGAACGGCTGCTACAACCTTCGTGTACCATTCTATGTTCAGGTCCTGTGCCTCAAAAACTAACAGTGCCTCCTCAAATAAAGAAGATCCCCTTGCCATTTCTTGCGTCTCAAAATCTCTTTGGTTCTTCAGTTACTTCTTCTTCCTCTTGCCTCTCTTTGTCCTTTCTCTGGGCACGTTAGCATCTTTGAAAGTTAGGGACTTGAAGGTTCGTATGTAGGGGATTTACTTACATGATTGTTGTTTTTAATTGTTTTGTTTTTATCCTTAGAGCAATGCTTGGTACACAGTGTTACGTGGGTGTATGTGCACATGTATATGTTGTGACACTGTTATAACCTAGCCCATCCTGACTTGTAAACCACAGCAAACAACTGAAAAATCTCAATAGTTTAACATGACAAAGTTTATTTCTTAATAATGCTACACATTCAATGCAGACCAAAAGGTAGGATCTGCTGATCATTGTCACTCTGAGGTCCAGGTTGATGAAAAGATATATTCTCAATATTTTACAGTTCCTATAGCAAGCGGGTAGAAATATGGAAAATCATGCCTTGGCCCATAAAACTTGTGCCCAATCCTTTTCACTTCCACCCACCTGTCATTGGTTATAGTAAATCTTATGTCCACACCTAATTTCAAAGATCATAGAGAAATGCAATCCAACCAAGTCCCAGAAAGCAAGCCAGAGTATTTATAAACCTTAGGGCAAATTATTCAACAGAGAAATATTTATGCCAAGAGGCTTGTCCCAATATGTTTAAGTTGACATTTTTCTATTTTTCTAAAAATCCAACTGTTTCTATAAAGATTGCACAAACAATAGCATAGTCATAGTCATAAAAATTAAAGTTATGCTACCATTAAATGAGGCTGTGTTTGCCTCAAGACTTGATTTGGGTTGCCATGAAAGCAGAGCCTGAGTACAGGACATTAATTAGGAAATACAATCCCAGGGAGCAGGATTTTAGGACAGAAGAATGAAACAAGGAAGTGGGGAAAGGCAATATGAGGATATGTTATCTACATAACAGACAACTGCCTGTCTGAAAATTCATGCGACTTTCAGAACCACCCACTCAGTGAACAAAAGGGGTAGCATTTATCCATCACATCCCTTCCTCCATTGCTCAAGACAGGACTATAGACATTAACTCTCTTGTACTTCTAAGTTGTGCTTACAGGTGTGCACTTCAGTGTCAAACAAGTGCCCACGGGCATCCCATATAATGGCATCAGGAATCCCAGGATAAGAAACAAGAGGTGAAGTTGTACCTGCACAAAGCTGACCTGTGTGAAACTAGTCATTTCAGTAGTGGCTGAAATAAAAGAAGAAGCCACGAGGTCATTAAATTATGCATAAGAGGTAATCAGTAGGAGCACGTGTGTGCTTGCAGACAGACAGACACAGACAGACACACACACCCCTAGTGGCATGGGAATAAACTTACCTTCATGCTTATATTTTTACTTTTCTGGTTCACATAAATAATCCCTGTTATTTTGTTGCTGTTCTTAAATGTATATTATATATAAAATGTTTAAGATTTGAAAAATACTCTGAAAGACTGTCTATTTACAACATTTGAAGCTGACTTTTACAGATTAGCAACCTTTCCAAACTTCACATATTTTAACCCAAAGAGCTTGTGATGCATCTTAGGGTATGTTGCAGCCTGGCCAAAGCTTTCTCAGAGCTGCAGTTCAGTCTGAGGCTCTACCTCCCGAAGTCTCTTTCCTTCCCTCTCTCCTTTCATAGATGTCAGACCTGGATCATAGTCTGAAGGCTTCCCTCTCTCACTCTGCTTCCTCTCCTCTTTATTCTTCACAAGTTTTCCCTAATAGATTTCTTCTACATACAAGGACCCAAACTGACACAAACCTCAACATATAGGTGCATTCTCTTGGATTTCTTTCCTCCTAATATATGAATTATTTGATGTAGTATATTCTTTCCCGATTGCAATTTAATGCATTGAAATAACAGTTCTTATTTCAACACTTTGATTTAATAATCAGTTTCAAAAATTCTAATGACGTTATAGTGGTCACTAGTAGTATACGTTATAACCTGAGCCATTTTGTATGGTAAAGATCAGTATCCTGTCACCCACTGACTTGTCATTTGCAACAGAGAATGTACACTCTTTATATTAAACAATCCATTTTGAGAAACACTGTTGTAAAAATTGGATGTTTACTTGATCTGGTAGTGTTCTAAAATTTTTTAAGTTTATCTTTAGCATATCGAATTAACAGTGCTTACACTTAAAAAGTAGGATTATGGGTAAGGGTGAAAATTTTCATGATTGAAAGCCTCGAAAGAAAGAATAATACAACAGTTTTCACTTTCACACAAAATATTAAAATATACAAATAGAAAGAGTTTTCTTAGATCTAGAAAGGACCCTAGAAATGGAACTTCCTGTAGAATAATGGATACTTTATTAGGAGCAGTCCTTTCAAACCCAGCAGAACTACACCTATAGAGATGCTGGTAAATAATCTCATGTTCTTTAGCATTGATATTCTGTCTATGAATAAAGTGTGGCTAACTCTAATAATTAATAGAATACAATTGTACAGTGTTATTTTGTCCTAAGTCACCCCTATATTTTTGGATATATAGGCCCTCTCATTTCTTCCCCCTACAAAAAAACAAACAAAACAAACAAAGGAGTGCTAGCCTTCTCCAGAGTTCAGGAATGGCTGTAAAAAAATTTCATCAACCAAATCACATCACAGATAAGTAAGCATGTTTGATTAATGCAAATTTGGTTAGATTTTACTACACATTAAATCCAATTTTAGGGAAAAAAACACCTGAGAATACTGATCTCAATTTCAGGAAATTCATGTCTTAACTATCACTTACTGAGTATCTATCAGGTCAGATACTTTAAATAAATATATACCCTAATTCTCAATGTAGACTGAAGACATGGCATTTCATCAAATTAAATGCCATTACGTTTGTCACACTACACACATCACACCTCTAATATATGTCTGTGTGTGTATGTATGTATGTATGTGTATGTGTATGTGTGTGTGTGTGTGTGTGTGTGTGTGTGTGTATGAGGATACTGGTATATATCCATCAATCCCCACATACATCTGTAAAAAGCACCAGTTCTGAACCAGAATTTCAATGTGCCTCCTTGAGGCTGGTGGGCTCCACAACTGCTATTGGATGCTGATTTCTCCAAAGTGTCTTAGAAAGCTACAAGTGATCCCCCAGCAAAGGAAGCCTAATGTCTTTGCTTCTGGCCAGTCTGCAATGCTGTCGCTCGTATCTGCTGCCCTCATACTACTGGGTACAAACACCATAATTTATGTCCAGGACTCCAGTTCTCATTACTCTCACATGATAGCTGGAGCAGAAACTCACACCCAGCAGTAGCATAAAAAACGAAGAGAAAATGAAGTAGTTCCTTCTCTTGCTTCATAAATGCCAATCAATTCACCACGACCTCCAGAAGTGTTCTATACGTACAATTTCATCCATTCTGGTGATTGACCTCTCCTTCTACTTTCTCTCCAACCCATATCTCTCCTTCCCCCAATATGACTGGCAACTGGAAAATCTTTTTTTCCCTGAGGGCCCCAACATAACCCTCACAACAATGTAAACTATGGAGAAGACCTCGGTAAGCACACCAGCATTCATTCTGGGGTAGATACTGGATATATAGCACTGAAGTGTGAGCATTGACTTAAGGAAGCTGAAGATTCAATGTAGAAGTAACATAGCCCAAGGCTATAGAAGTTCTCAGATTCAGGATTTAATTCCATGACAATAAAACTTTGCACATTCTACAAAATAATACTGCCTCCCATGTTTCAGACTGCTCTCCCACCAGTGTCCTGAAATGTCAGAGCAGGAAAGCCCCCACACCATTTTGTCACCTTGTTCTGCTTTCCAAACATCTAACACATCAGAGTTCACTTACCTTCTCCCACCATCTCTCCCCACTGTGTGTGTTAAGCAGAGCTTCTCCTGGAGGAATCCTACCTTCAAGTAGATCTGGTCTTTGAAGAGTGTGTGTTCCTGCATGACTACGTGCTCCAAGGTAGGCATTTCATCCCATTCCTAAGCACCTATTTAAGTGCTGACTAGACCTCTTAGCCCCAGTGACTTAGGAGAATCTCAATCTAGAAAAATGGTCTAGGTGTCAAAGATGTAAAGTAAAACAAGAGAAGTTTAACTTTCCTGAAGAAGAGTTACAACCTATCAACTAATGGCAAGCCTATGAGCCTTCTTTGAATGTATGTAAATTACATCTAGCAACATCTTAATTACAATCTTATGCATTATTAAGTGAAATTTTGTTAGCTGTGTGGTTGACAATATCTTGTGAATAGAAGTCTAGGGCCTTCATGAGGACAGAAAGGCACTATGGCAGACTCACACTGAGGTGGGTAGGAGGGGAGCCTCAGAGACTTAAGACACCTGGCAGAGCTTCTCATGGACTGGAGGAATGCCCAGCATTAAACAGTGCTTTGTCCTTCTATCCTCTAATCCAGAAGGAGTAGACTATGTACTCAAAGAGGAAGAGTACAGTAGATCCTCAAAAAGGAGACCCATACACTGAAAACTACAAAACATTGTTGTAAGATATTAAGGAAGTGCTAATTAAACATAAAGATATCCCAAGTTTATGGACTGGAAACTTATTGTTATGATGGCAGTATTCCTCAATTTGATCTACAGGTTCAACACAATCCTTATCAAAATCCCAGCTGGACTTTTTTGGTAGAAATTGGCAAGTTGATCCTAAAACTCATATGCAGATGCAAGGGACCCAGATAAGCAAATAATGTTGAAAAAAGAACAAAGTTTGAGGGCTCCTACTTCCCAGTTTCAAAACTTACTGCAAATATGCAGTCACGTAAGTGTGGTACTGGCATAAGAACAGACATCTAAATCAATGAAACAAATTGAAAGGCCAAAATAAACTCTTACATTTATGGTCAATTGATTTTCTACAAGGGTGGCAAGACAATTCAATGAAGGAAAGGATAGTCTTTTCAACAAATGGTGCTGGAACAAGTAGATATCCACATGCAAAAGAATAAAGTTTACCCCTATATCATACACAAAAATTAACTCAAAATGCTTCAACAACCTGAATGTAAGAGCTAAAACTAGAAGACTCCTAGGAGAAAACATACTGGTAAATCTATGTGACCTGGGATTAAACAATGTTAGATATGATACCAGGAAATTAGATATGATACTATAAGCACAAACAACAAAATTAAAGATATATAAACTGTACTTTATCAGAAAGAAAAACTTTTGTGCAAACAATACCATCAAGAAAGTGAAAAGACAACCCATACAATAGGAGAAGACAAATGAAAATCATATATGATAAGAGGCTTGTATCTAGAATTCATATTTTTAAAAACTCTTATAACTCAATAATAAAAAAAGAAATAAGCCAATTAAGAAATGAACAAAGGATCTGAGAAGACATTTCTCCAAAGATGATACACAAGTGAGAGATGTGCACATGAAAAGATGCTCAATATCATTAGTTATTAGGGAAACGCAAGTTAAAACCACAATGATATGCAACTGTTACACACTAAAATCAGAAAGACAGACAATAACAAGTGTTAATGAGGATGTGGAGAAATTGAACCCTCATTCGTTGCTGGTGGTGATTTAAAATGGTGCAGCAATTTGGAAATAATCTGGCAGTTTTTAAAAATAAGTAGAGAGTTACCACATAACCAGCAATTTCACTCCTAGGTACATACCAAAGAGAAATGAAAACATATGTCCATATAAAAACTTGTGCACGAATGCTCATAGCAACATTCATTATAGCCAAAAAGTGAAAACAACTCAAATATTCATCAAATGAATAATGGATTTTAAAATCTGGTACAGAGCTTATTTTAAGGATGATGAAAATGTTCTAAACTTCGATTATGGTGATATTTCTGTAACTGTGAATATAGTTCAATCCCTGAATTGTACACTTTAATCGGATTAGTTTTATGGCATGTAAAATATATCCAAATAAAGTTTTTGTTTAAGGATGCAATACATTCAAGCAGTTTTCAATTGCCACAAACTACATGAAGCAAAAAGTATATTATTAATCATTTTTTCTCTAAAATGGTTTCTGAGGAATGTCTCCTGAGAGGGTAATCAGAGGACCATCTGCCTAAAAAAATTTGCCTTCACTAATTACATATTTCAACATTGATGTTTCTTAGGTCAATCACACCCTTTAACAATGCCCCAAGATCAGTGGGATTGAACATAAATGCTTCTAAGTTTGTAGGGATTCTATCATTTTAGGCTCTAAAAAAAGCTACAGTTCGAAAAAATACCTACCAACTCCCTGACTCGCAAGCACCTCTAATACTGTGAGCTGACATGCAAGATTTTTTGCTTTAAGGAAAACATTATTCCCCCACAAAAAGAGATTAGATGTAACTGTACTCAAGGACCTAGTAGCCTGGCCCTCAGGAAATTGCCCTTCTGGTGGAGGCACACTTCCCTGGAAAAGCACCTACATACATGTGTAGGTTTAGGTACTTTCTCACAGATACAGTACTAGAGTCACAAAAACGACTCTTCCAGCTCTTCTGTAGTGTTTTGTAGTGAAAAGAGCATGGGTTTTGGAGTCACACCTGATTTTGAATCCTTGCTTTACCACTTACTAGTTTTGTGGCCTTGGTCTACATAACTTCTCAGAGTCTCTGTCCATCATGTCTACTGTTTCATACAGGGGAATTGCCAGCAGGGGGTGGTGGAAGAGGTATTTAATGTAAAGATATATGTGAGGCAGGAGGCACAGAGCTGCTCAGTATTTAATGTCCTTCACATCCCCCCTCTTATTTCAAAAAGTAAACTTCGTGTGTGTGTGTGTGTGTGTGTGTGTGTGTGTGTGTGTGTATAACCTATGCACATCCTCCCGTATACTTTATTTATTTAACATCTTTATTGGAGTATAATTGCTTTACCATGGTGTGTTCATTTCTGCTTTATAACAAAGTAAATCAGCTATACATATACATATATCCCCGTATCTCTGCCCTCTTGCATCTCCCTCCCTCCCACCCCTCTAGGTGGTCATAAAGCACTGAGCTGATCTCCCTAAGACAGTAAACTTCTGAGCAGAGATAAAGTGGTGCCCTTTCCTTCCCTGCTCCCTCCCACCCAACACACACCCCAGATGCACCTGGTGCTCCGTAAATATTGTTGACTGAATTTAAATTCATTAGTATTCAGTGGAAAGCCAGACCCTAAGGGACAATATCAAAGAAATATTTGCAGTATTATCACCTCCTATTGTGTGCATCTCTAGATGAACTTCACAGTCCCTGGTCTTACCTCCAAGTGGATGCCTTCTCTGAACCCACAGATAGAACTCTAAGTAGAACCACTGCCTAAGTGTTTGCCTCTTCCTTAAATTCTAACATGAGTAGGGCAACCCTGTGCACATTTAAACCTTCCTTTTACCTTGCCCCTGAAGCAAAAGATTTGGGCATGAGACCAACTCTTGTCCCTTTACTGAGTTTCTCTATGGCTTATCTTAATTATAGTCACAGAAAGCTGATTTTGCCAGGCACAGAAGAAAGAGCAAACACAGTGCAATCTTTTACATCCGTTTAAATCCTGATTAAAGTAGAATAATGTTTTCTTCCTTAACAGGTTTTGAACGTTGGAGTCTGAAAATATCTTTTGCATCACTAATTCAGATTCGCATTCTGACGCCAGTCACATAAAATCTAAAGTTCTGAGTCAGAGAGCTCTGGGCTACTGATGATCCCTCTCTATCCACAGAACACTGAGACTCCAACATGATTTGTTTATAGTTGTATGAAGACATAGTTAAATCAGGATTCTTGGCGAATGCCTGTTACTTTTTTTTTTTACATCTTTATTGGAGTATAATTGCTTTACAATGGGGTTATACTTTCTGCTTTATATCAAAGTGAATCAGTTATACATATACATATGTTCCCATATCTCTTCCCTCTTGCGTCTCCCTCCCACCCGCCCTCCCTATCCCACCCCTCTAGGTGGTCACAAACCACCTAGCTGATCTCCCTGTGCTATGCGGCTGCTTCCCACTAGCTATCTACCTTACGTTTGGTAGTGTATATATGTCCATGCCTCTCTCTCGCTTTGTCACAGCTTACCCTTCCCCCTCCCCATATCCTCAAGTCCATTCTCTAGTAGGTCTGTGTCTTTATTCCTGTCTTACCCCTAGGTTCTTCATGACATTTTTTTTCTTAAATTCCATATATATGTGTTAGCATATGGGACTTGGTTTTCTCTTTCTGACTTACTTCACTCTGTATGACAGACTCTAGGTCTATCCACCTCACTACAAATAGCTCAATTTCGTTTCTT
The DNA here is from genome assembly GCF_003031525.2 of Neophocaena asiaeorientalis asiaeorientalis. Classification (NCBI taxonomy): domain Eukaryota; kingdom Metazoa; phylum Chordata; class Mammalia; order Artiodactyla; family Phocoenidae; genus Neophocaena; species Neophocaena asiaeorientalis. Next base: position 201,492 of record NW_020172934.1, read on the forward strand.
TTTATGGCTGAGTAATATTCCATTGTATATATGTGCCACATCTTCTTTATCCATTCATCCGATGATGGACACTTAGGTTGTTTCCATCTCCGGGCTATTGTAAATAGAGCTGCAATGAACATTTTGGTACATGACTCTTTTTGAATTATGGTTTTCTCAGGGTATATACCCAGTAGTGGGATTGCTGGGTCGTATGGGGGTTCTATTTGTAGTTTTTTAAGGAACCTCCATACTGTTCTCCATAGTGGCTGTACCAATTCACATTCTCACCAGCAGTGCAAGAGTGTTCCCTTTTCTCCACACCCTCTCCAGCATTTATTGTTTGTAGATTTTTTGATGATGGCCATTCTGACTGGTGTGAGATGATATCTCATTGTAGTTTTGATTTGCATTTCTCTAATGATTAATGATCTTGAGCATAACATGAGAATAAGCCCCATTGCCTGGCAGAGAACCGTGCAGTATTAAGAACTCAGCCAACTGTGTGTGGGGGTTATGAACCTAAGTGCTCCTTAATAGATCACGTTTGCCAAACATGTACATCTCAACTTGATATTTTATTTATGAATTTTAATTAGCATAACAATAAAAGAATGCTGGAAAGCCTTTCTGAATAAATTTGACTTTTGAATGTTATTACTACCCTCTCTCTAGGCACATGAAAATCTTTTATTCAGGAATGAAAATACTTAGTATTAAATGATTTTATGCTTGGACTTTTTCATCTTGTTTTCGTATCACGTATACTTTAAAGAAAACCCTTAAAAAGTAAGTGGAAGTGTTATCTTATTAACTTGTTTCTCACTTTGTGTTAGCTAGTTCACTATCTATGATAATTAAGAATTTGGGCCATGTACTCATTAGACCTTTGTCAAGGATGGAAATTCTTGTTGAATTACCAAAAGTGGTTTCAATGAAATAAATTATTGATCATGGTGTTAGTAGATTATTGGTCTGTAAAAACCACCCCAAAACATAGTAGCTGAAAAACATATTTTGTATTGTTCATATGTTTATAGGTTGGATGGGGATTTTTTCTGGTTTCTGGAGGCTCACAGATGTGCATTGAGTCACCTGTGACGTGAACAGGCAGATCTGTCAATCCTGGCTTGGCTTTCCCATTTGTTTTGGGGTCAACTGGCTGTCAGCTTGTCCAAGATAGTCTCAGTTCTCCTCTACATGGTCTCTATCACTCTCTCCCCTCCCCCACCCCTTCTGCTATGCTGCATAAACAAACGCAGGCTAATCTGATAGAAAGTGAGAGCAGAAGCATATAAAGGCGTCTTGAAGCCTAGATTCGGAATGAACATACTGTTACTTTTGTTTTGGCTAAGGACTGCTGCAGGCCACCAGTCAGGCCAGTTTTGAGGGGTAGGGATATTGCAATTCCTCCCATCAATAAGGAAAGTCTATAAGTAAAAGTACAAAGGGTATAGATACAGGGAAGAGAGAGAATCTACTTCAAGCATTGATTATACACAGGGCATTCAGTCATAGAAGTACCAAGATAAATAAGTTACTATACTTTGGAGTCCTTGAAGTCATAGATTAGGAAATTAGGAATAGAACTCTACTGATATGGGTCACATGACAATAAGTACTAAGAAAGAAGTATGATGCGGGGCGGGGAGGAAAATCATTAAAGACCTCTAGGCCCAGTTCTGATGGCCCTTCCTTGATCTGTCACATTTGAGTATTCATTTGGTTAACAAATATTTATTGAGCTCCCACCATGTATCAGGCAGTAGGTACTAAGAATATGGTTGTAAACAATACAGATGTGTTCCCGACCCTCCTGGAACTTGTGGTCCAGTGAGGGAGATGTTGTAATAGCTAAAAAGAAAAACTCTAAGACGTTCTGGAAAAGAGATTATGGGGTCAGAAAGTCATCCCTAGGGAAATGGTGTTTAAGTTTGTGACTGTGGGCTAGCTATTCAATTTAAGATCACTGCCTCATGTGTAAAGTGGAGACCCTTAGAGTGGGCACAGGATTAAATAACAGTTCAGCAAAAGGCTTTGAGAAGAGACTCATAGTTTTGAAGTTTATTTACCATCTACTCAAATGTCACCTCCCTTCTCTTTCAAGTCTACTTACCTAGCTCCAATACCTCTCCTGCGTTTCTCACATCACACTGTGTGGTAGGTGTTCAATACGTGTTCATTTAGTAGTACCACATTGCCTTGTTTTCAAATCTAATAAATTTAGCTTTGGGTTTCATTTCCATTTGGACCCTAGTGGCCAAGTTAAAGGCACAAATAAGAATGCCTGTTTTACTGTGGGCTCTAAAATTTCAATCTTCATTATGAAGAAATGCTCAGCTGTGGAAAACTAATGAGATTTTAATCCAAATTCCATTAAAATAGGGTGTAGGTGGGAAAACTTATCGAAGTACTATTGAGAAGCCCACATTTTTGTATGCCTAGGATAGAGGTTACTTTATTTCTTGGCTCAGTGAAGCTCTGCTTTGAACTATCAGATTTATCTTACATTTAGCCTGAACCAGGTCAGCTTAGCAGCTTGAGGTCTCACCTTCTATCTGAGTGAGAGTTGACTGTGGATTATTTAGGAGGGCCATGATTTTGACTTGCTAGGTGAATGAGTCAGCAAAGATCCTGCTAGAAGTCATGAAGGGCCTTGGATGGCATACTAAGGACTTTGGGCTTTACCTTTAGCAGCCTCAATTTTTAAATAAGACAATGAAATCATAACATGTGTGTTTTATCCAGATAACTCTTTCTGCACTTAAACCCCTATCTTGGGGTCTGCTTCTGGGGCAACCCAGCCTAAGGTGAGATCCTTCTCACAGCCAGTTCCTATGGGAGGTGATACCAGGAAACACTGATACAGGAGTAAAGAAGTAAGACAGGGTAGGGGAGGGTGTCATTGAAGTTTACACTATCGATAAGGTTACAACGATGGCCAGCTAAAGTTCAGGTCCACAGGTGCCCTCTGGGAGAACATACAGAACATGCCTCAGAGTTTCCCATCAGAATATCTATCCACCAACTCCTATCCGCCAATGGTTAGGGCTGCTTCTGGGAGTGTAACTCCCCAGCATTTCCTGTGCCCATGGCACAATCTCAGTAGTCTCCAAAGGCCAGAAAAAGCCCACAGGCAAAGAGGTGCAGGTGGCTGCTGCACCAAGCCTTCAGCAAGTCTGGGAACAGTGAGTGTCAAGGGATGTACAGAGCACTGACAGCATCTGCTACAGTTCTGTACGTTATAAGGCTGCTGTCCTAGGCAGGCAAGAAATAATAGAGGCTTGAGCCATAGCAGTAGCAGTAGGGATGAAGAGAAAAGGGAGCATTTGGAAATGAATTTGAGAGACTTAGCAGGACTGGCAACCAAAGAAATAATAGTGATGAAGAATGAAGAGTCCAGAGAAACTCCCAGATCTCTAGCTTGGCTGTTAGAGTGGATGATGGTGCTATTAACTGGTTTAGGAAATAGAGAAAAGCCCCAATCCTCTTCCCCAAATCCATGTTAAGTTTTAAGCATGCATCTGTATTTGAGATATCAGTCAGTATTGCAAGTTGGGTCCTGGAAAGAAGACTCTGGAGATTAGCATACAGGAGGTTTATTCGAGCACCATAGGTCAGTATTGCAAGTTGGGTTTCCTGGAAAGAAGACTCTGGAGATTAGCATACAGGAGGTTTATTCGAGCACCATCAGAATCAATCATGATGAAGGAAAGGGAAGGAAACAGGATTGGGAAAAGAGAAAAGTTGGGCAGCAATACAGCCTCAACAGAAGCCCCAGGGAGCCATAGGAGGAGTTTTGAAGATGAAATAAACCTCAGAGTTGTCCCCAGCTGAGTGGGAAGGTCAGGCATTTATACTCCTACATTGATCAGTCATTGGAAGGAAGCTACCCAGGGAAGGGATAGGAGATTGAGGGAGCTGCCTCTCTTTAGCCAGCCCTCCCTGAATAAGGCTGACAACTGTAAATATTCCATAGCTGGAATAAGAGGTATTTTAAACAGGGATCTGGACAATGCATTGCAGTGTCCACAACAGACAGTATTACAATCACAAGTGTCCAGTTGGTAACTGATGCAAGGGTCTAGTGCACAGAAGCAAAATCTGAGATGGTAACATATTTGGAGAATTATCAGTTCAAAAGAGGGTTAAGTAGATTTGGCAAATGGTATAGAACAAAGATTTCTTTCTGAACACTTCAAATATGATTATGGTAAATAATGGTAACTCTCACTGCTCATCAAGATGCAAATAAAGTCATTATAACACTGTACATCGGGTTATAGATTATCTGTTGACAATAAAATGTAGAAAAATGTAATTTAATTGCTTTGTTCCAAAGGTGGGTAAGTAAAATAGTAGAAACGTTTTGAAGACCATAAACATATATAGGAGGGATAAATGTTTCTCTTGGTGTATATGAGAATCATAGCAAAAGAAATTACCCAATTTTTCTGTAAATTTCATTTGATACTACAAAACATCAGTAAATATGTGATTAAAATATGGTTTTTAATACTCATAACAAGTATATCAACTTGAAACAAAAATGTGAAATGTTTGCCTATTAAATGCTATATTCTACATGATGAAAAAAGGAAAGTAAAACAACAACACAAAAACACTGATAAATATGAACAGTGTTTCTCAAGGACACGCTACCCTGGGGTATTAAAAAAAGAACTGAGATCACTCTAAGTAGTAAAGTATTAGGTTGGCCAAAAAGTTTATTCGTTTTCCCATGGGCTCTTATGAACTTTTTGGCCAACCCAATAGTTTTTCCTGCTTCTTGCCCTCCTCCTACCTACCAGGGTTGTCCACACTCCCAAGAATCTCTGCAGAGGAAATATAGTGTATTGATCAACAGTGCTGACTTAGGAGTTAGATTCCCTCTTTCTCCAGTTGCTAGACCTGATCAAGATACATGCAAGCCTCTCAACTTTGTCTCCATTTTCTCAACTGTAAAATGAAGTTAATGAAAAGATCTACCCCCTAATGATATTACACCATGTTTACTGGCACACAGTAAGTTTTCAAAAGCTATTACTAAAGGAGGGGGGGAGTGGAGGAATGAATTGGCAGAGACCAGAGTATTTATTGGGCAGTGAAAATAGTGTGATACTATAATGATAAATATTAAATATTTGTGCAAACTCACAGAAAGTAAAAGACCAAGAGTGAACTCTAAGGTAAACTATGGACTCTGAGTGATTATATAATGTGTAAATGCAGGTTCATTAGTTTTAACAAATGTACCACTCTGGTGGGGGATGTTGATAACTGGGGAGGCTATGCATGTGTGGGAGCAGGTGGTAGATGGGAAATCTCTGTACCTTCCCCTCAATTTTGCTGTGAATCTAAAACAGTTCTTGAAACTATAAAGTCTTTTTTAAAGCTATTATTATTATAAATCATTACTATTATTTACCTGGAAAGGGCTATGCAAAGCCACATGGATGCCTCACCTCTGCCTTCAGAGCTTGTCAGACCTCCCACCTGGGAGACAAATGAGTGATAAAGTCCTCAAGATGCCAAACCTACCTCTGTTATGCCTTAAGCTGGTGACACCTTAATTTTGTTGTGCCAAGTAGTATGGATTCCACATCACAGAGTGATGATGACCAGAGCAAAGACAACCTAATAAGTCTCCAATTTTCCTTTTCCAACCAATGTGGATACCATAAATCTGTGCAAACTCTGACTAGGAGGCTCCCCTTCTAGAATCTCCATCCCCCTAGGATCACAGTGTTTTATATAGTCATCCACACCCAACACCAACTGGCTTACAGCTGCAAAGCAGCAGTATGAATGTGAGACATGTCTTACTAGATCAGAAAACTTAACAGTGTACAAAATTATAGATATTTTATTCTAAGAAGAAATCATATAAATGACTGATGATTTAGATGCTTTCACTTAAGGGAATGCTGCCTGACATCAGGATCTGCTAGTTCTTAAACTAAACTCCATGCCAGAAAGTCCATACCTGCATCGGGAGGAGGGGAGGACAGAAATGGTCCCCTGATGTTCCTAAGCAGGACATCCTTGCCTCCTATGTTTGGACTACCCAGAAATCCCATTGCCTACAGCAATCTGTCTTTTCCATCCTGACGAACACTGTTCCACCCTCTTATATTCACAGGGAGACTCCCTTTCCCCCAAATTTGTTTCATTCTCTCAAATCTGAGTCACAAGCACCCTCCACCTGCCCCATAACTGAAGCACAGTTGTTTAATCCTTCCTCCAGTGAATCTTCCTCAGGAGGCTTCCTCATTTTCTCTGACAAATATAATCTTGGGAGGCCTGTACTCACACAGATGACCAAATATTCCAGAGGTGCCTGAACCATAAGGTAAGTCCAATGTAAGTACATGATGTTTTCTTGCGTCATAAGAAAATCAGAAAACTGTTATAAGGAGGAAAACATGAGATTATAAAATAAATAGGTGATTAAGTAAAAATGAATTTGGCAAGACATCAATGGTGTTATAAGGAGCTCTGCAGACCTTCTCTAAGAAGAACAACCACAACTGGTGAAAATTATATATATATTTTAAAAGAAACACTTAAAATTTCTAGAAATTGTTCCAAGAGAATACAGGAATACAGAAAACATAGAAATATCTATTCAAGAATATCTATTAAATATCTACAAAAAGGTGAGAGTTTGTGGCATTTGAGCCATGAAATTCCACCATACCCCTGCCCTATCCCCAACTCTGTGTTATGGAAGCTCTACTGTGGGTACATGCAGCCAAGATGAAAGGGATCCCGCTCTTTCAGCTCCCAGTATAGGGCTATGTTTTCTCTCTAAGATAGACAGACTGCCAGTGTTTCTCATTTCACATAGGCCTGTGTTACAGAGGCTCTTTCCCAGAAAATGCAGCTGAGTGGTCTGCAACTCCTTTCTTCCACCCAGCCCTCACTCATAGGGTAGAAGCTCTACTCCAGGTATGGGAGGAAGAGAATCCTGAGCTCTGATTCAGGCTTGCACCAGGTCACTCATGGGGTGGACATTCCATGCAGAAGGAGGCAAGCCAAGAGACCACCCACTGACCTCCTCATAGAGCAGTGTTAACTCAAAGAGAAACAGGATGCAGTCAGTCCCTGCCCCCAGGAGTTGCAGGACAGAATTTCTGGCATGGGAAGAGGCAGGCAATAATAGAGACCCAAAGCTTTCCCTAAGAGAGCTGACTTTATTTGGAACAAATCTAGAAGTTCAAGCCAAGGGTGATGTCAAAAACAATGAAGAGTTTGGTAGTGAGCAATTCACCAGCTGGTGGTAGCTCCATGACAGCAACAAGCAAAATGGTAGGCCAGCTAGTTTAATGGAGAGACTTAGGGAAAGAGACAGCTAAGAAGACCCCTCCTGGGGTTGGCCTAAGCCTCAAAGATTGTCCCTGCAAAATGGATTGAACTTAACTGGATTGGATCTTGGAACAATTTATGCCCCAGGATGGAAAACAAGAGAGAAATCTGCAATTACTGGAGGGCTAGCAGCTGTGTGTGATACCAACAGATAAACCAGGTAAAACCAGGTAACAAGGAGATTGAGAGACATTTAAAGAGACTAGTAAAACCATTGTCATATCTGGGATGGAAGATGAGGGAGTCAGAGTGACTGTGCACTTGCCCAAGCTTGTACCTTCTAAGATGCAACACTGGAGACTGCATACTGAGGGGGGAATAAACTTCATGAAATTATTCAGCCAAGTCACTAAACAAATTAAACAAGTGAAAAAGCAATCAACAAGCCCCAGAAGGGTGGTAGTGGGAAAATAAGTATCCACATTTGCTTTATTATCCAAAATATTCAGTTTCCAGCTAGAAATTATGAGATATACAAACAACAAAGTAAGACCCACATACAGGGAAAAGGAACAACAGAAATGGCCTTTGAGAGGTCCCAGATGTCAAATTTAGCAGACAAAAATTTGAAAGAATCTATTATAAATATGCTCAAAAAAAGTAAATATAGTAATGTCTAAAGAAGGAAATATAATATTTCATCATAGATAATGTCAATAAAGAGCCAGATATTATATTTTAAAAGAATCATATGGAAATTCTTTAGTTGAAACATACAAAAACTGGAATGAAAATTTTGCTACCAGGATCAACTGTAGATTTGAGCTGGCAGAATAAAGAATAAGTGAAGTTTAAGATAAACCAATTAAGATAATATAATGTGAAAAAACAGAAAGAAAAAAGATAAATGAACAGAGCCTCAGATAAATGTAGGGCATCATTAAATGTAACAACATTATAAGCAATGTGAATGCCAGAGGGAGGAAAGAGAAAAATAAACAGAAAAAAAATCTAAGAAATAATAGCTATAAACTTTCTGAACTTGATTTATTGTATTAGTCTACATATGCTAGAAGCTCAGTGAAATCCAAGTAGGACAAATGCAAAGAGATACAAAGACAGACACATCAGGGTAAAAAATGATGTAAGGCAAAGATAATATTTTAAGAGGAGCAAGAGAACCACAATAAGATTAATAGCTGACTTATCAGAAAAAAGAAAATGGAGACCAGAGGCAGTGGAATGATATATTCAAAGTGTTGAAAGAAAAATGCAAACCAAGAATTCTATATCCATCAAAAGTATGCTTCAGAAATGCTGGTGCCCCCTCTCACCACTCTTGTTCAGCAGTTTCCTGGAATTCCTAGCTAATACAATAAGAAAATAAAACAAAAGTTATACACCCCATGAAGAAAGAAATAAAACATCGTTGCTGGTTACATGAATGTCTATGTAGAAAATCCTAAAGAAGTGACAAAAAAAAAAAAAAAAAAAACCCTCCTGAAACTAATATGTGAGTATAGAAAGCTTGAAAGATACAAGGTTAATATAAAAAAGCCAATTGATTTCCTATATACCAGCAATGAAATAGTGGGATTTCAAATTAAGAGAACATTACCATTTATATAAGCTCCCCCCCAAAAATGGACACTTAGTGTAAATCTAACAAAATATGTATAAGATCCTCATAAGGAAAACCACAAAACTCTGATGATAGAAATCAAATATATAAAAATGCAAAGATATTCTATTGCTCATGAATAGTAAGACTCAATATTCCTAAGATATCAGTTCTTCCCAACTTGATCTATAGTTTCAACACAAACCCAATCAATATCCCACCAAGTTACTTTGTGGATATCAACAAATTGATTTTAAAGTTTACATGGAAAAGGGCAGACAGCAGAAGCAAGAAGAATTACAATCCTTCAGCCTGCAGAACAAAAACCACAATCACAGAAAGTTACATGAAATGAAATGGCAGAGGAATATGTCTCAGATGAAGGAACAAGATAAAACCCCAGAAAAACAACTAGGTAAAGTGGAGATAAGCAACCTTCTGAAAAAAGAATTCAGAATAAAGATAGCAAAGATGATCCAGGATCTCAGAAAAAGAATGGAAGCAAGGATTGAGAAGATACAAGAAATGTTTAACAAAGAACTAGAAGAACTAAAGAACAAACAGAGAGGAACAATACAAACACTGAAGTGAAAAATACACTAGAAGGAATCAATAGGAGAATAACTAAGGCAGAAGAATGGCTAAGTGATCTGGAAGACAGAATGATTGAAATCAGTGTCATGGAACAGAATAAAGAAAAAAAGTTAAAAGAAATGAAGACGGTCTAAGAGACTCCTAGGACAACATTAAATGCACAAACATTAGCATTATACAGGTCCCAGCAGGAGAACAGAGAGAGAAATGACCTAAGCAATTATCTGAAGAGATAATAGCTGAAAACACCCCTAACATGGGAAAGGAAAGAGTCACCCAAGTCCAGGAAGCACAGTGAGTCCCAGGCAGGATAAACCCAAGAAGGAACATGCCAAGATATAGTAATCAAATTGACAAAAATTAAAGACAAGAAAAAATATTAAAAGCAACAATGGAAAAATGGCAAATAACATACAAGGGAACTCCCATAAGGTTATCAGCTGATTATTCAGCAGAAAGTCTGCAGACCAGAAGGGAGTGGCACAATATATTTAAAGTGATGAAAGGGAAGAACCTACAACCAAGAATACTCTACACAGCAAGGCTGTCATTCAGATTTGACAGAGAAATCAAAAACTTTACAGACAAGCAAACACTAAGAGAATTCAGCACCACCAGACCAGCTTTGCAACAAATGCTAAAGGAACTCCCGTAGGTGGGAAAGAGACCAGCAACTTAAAACAAACTCGTACATATATAGACTGCTATATCAAAACCTCATGGGAACAGCAAACCCAAAAACTACAATAGATACACACACAAAAAAGAAAGAGCAGCCCAAACAACACTAAAAAGGGTCATCAAACCACAAGAGAAGAGAACAAGAGAGGAAGGGAAGAAAAAACACCTGCAAAACCAAACCCAAAACAATTAAGAAAATGGCAAGAAGAACATACATATCTATAATTACCTTAAATGTAAATGGATTAAATGCTCCAACCAAAAGACATAGACTGGCAGAACAGATACAAAAAGAAGACCCTATATATACTGTCTACAAGAGACCCACTTCAAAGGAAGGAAAACTCCCAAACTCATTCTATGAGGCCACCATTACCCCAATACCAAAACCAGACAAAGATACCACAAAAAAGAAAACTACAGGCCAACATCACTGATGAACATACATGCAAAATTTCTCAACAAAATACTAGCAATCTGAATCCAACAACACATTAAAAGGATCATACACCATGATCAAGTGGGATTTATCCCAGGGATGTGGGATTTTTCTTTTCCTTTGTTTATAAAATTTTTTTCCATAAGAGAGGCACACATTTTTATCAGGAAGTTATTATGCAGAAGTTTTATCTTATTCTGACTTGGGAAGAGGGTAGAAACATGCTGGAAAAAGTGAAATCAGTGCCCAGTCTTCAAGATGAGGAGAGGACTACTAAGGTGGGGACGGGGCATTCCAACAAATGGGACAGCGTGAAGGCAAACTCCATGGTAAGACACAGCCTGGCACATGGGGCTGGGGAGGAGACCAGCATTCAGCATTGCTGGAGCTGAGAGCCACAGGTCGGGACGGGTGGGGGGAGATGGTTAGAATGATGAGGCTGGGGACATGGTGGTGGGGGTCTATTTACAGCCTGTTAAATAATGTAAATAAATATAAATGTATTTTTATTTATTTATTTTTGGCTGCATTGGGTCTTTGTTGCTGCATGTGGGCTTTCTCTAGTTGCAGAGAGTGGGGGTTACTCTTTGTTGTGGTGTGTGGGTTTCTCATTGCAGTGGCTTCTCTTCTTGTGGAGCATGGGCTCTAGGCACACGGGCTTCAGTAGTTGTGGCTCGTGGGCTCTAGAGCACAGGCTCAGTAGTTGTGGCACACAGGCTTTGTTGCTCCAAGGCATGTGGGATCTTCCCAGACCAGGGATCGAACCCATGTCCTCTGCATTGGCAGGCGAATTCTTAACAACTATGGCACCAGGGAAGTTCCAGGGATTTTTCAATATCTGCAAATGAATCAGTGTGATACACCACATCAACAAACTGAAGAATAAAAACCATACGATTGCCTCAATAGATGCAGAAAAAGCTTTTGTCGTAATTCAACACCAATTTATGATAAAAACTCTCCAGAAAGTGGGCATAGAGGGAATATACCTCAACATATAAAGGCCATATGATAAACCTACAGCTAACATCATACTGAACAGTGAAAAGCTGAAATCATTTCCTCTAAGATCAGGAACAAAATAAGAATGTCCACACTCACCAATTTTATTCAACATAGTTTTGGAAGTCCTAGGTACAGCAATCAGAGAAGAAAAAGAAATAAAAGGAATACAAATTGGAAAAGAAAAAGTAACACTGTCACTGTTTGCAGATGATATGATACTATACATAGAGAATCCTAAAAATAAACCTACAGCTAACATCATACTGAACAGTGAAAAGCTGAAATCATTTCCTCTAAGATCAGGAACAAAATAAGAATGTCCACACTCACCAATTTTATTCAACATAGTTTTGGAAGTCCTAGGTACAGCAATCAGAGAACAAAGAGAAATAAAAGGAATCCAAATTGGAAAAGAAGATAAACTGTCACTGTTTGCAGATGACATGATACTATACATAGAAAATCCTAAAGATGCTATCAGAAAACCACTAGAGCTCAACAATGAATTTGGTAAAGTTGCAGGTTACAAAATTAACACACAGAACCGCTGCATTTCTATACACTAACAATGAAATATCAGAAAGAGAAATTTAAGAAACAATCCCATTTACTATTGCATCAAAAAGAATAAAATACCCAGGAATAAATCTACCTAAGGAGACAAAGACCTGTACTCCAAAAACTATAAGACGCTGATGAAAGAAATCGAAGAAGGCACAAACAGATGGAAAGATATATCATGTTCTTGGATTGGAAAAATCAGTATTGTCAAAATGACTATACTACCCAAGGCACAGATTCAATGCAATCCCTATCAAATTACCAATGGCATTTTTCACAGAACTAGAACAAAACTTTTTAATTTGTATGGAGACACAAAAGACCCCGAATAGCCAAAGCAATCTTAAGAAAAACAGAGCTGGAGGAATCAGGCTCCCAGACTTCAGACTATACTACAAAGCTATAGTCATCAAAACAGCATGGTACTGGAACAAAAACAGAAATATGGAACAGGATAGAAAGCCCAGAAATAAACTCACACACCGATGGTCAATTAATCTATGACAAAGGAGGAAAGACTATACAATGGGGGAAAAACAGTCTCTTCAATAAATGGTGCTGGGAAAACTGGACAGCTACATGTAAAAAAAAAAAATGAAAAAGAATGTTCTAATAACACCATACAGAAAAACAAGCTCAAAATGGATTAAAGACCTAAATTTGAGACAGGACACTATAAAACTCTTAGAGGAAAACATAGGCAGAACACTCTGATATAAATCACAGCAATATCTTTTTTGATCCATCTCCCAGAATAATGGAAATAAAAATAAACAACTGGGACCTAATTAAACTCAAAAGCTTTTGCACAGCAAAGGAAACCATAAACAAGAAGACAACCCACAGATCGGGAGAAAATATTTGCAAATGATATGACCAACAAGGGATTAGTCTCCAAAATTTACAAACAGCTCACACGGCTTAATATCATCAAAACAAACAACCCAATCAAAAAGTGGGCAGAAGACCTAGATAGACATTTCTACAAAGAAGACAGATAGCCAAGAGGCCCATGAAAAGATGTTCAACATTGCTAATTATTAGAGAAATGCAAATCAAAACTACAATGAGGTATCATCTCACACCAGTCAAAATGGCTCTCATCAAAAAAATCCACAAACAACAAATGCTGGAGAAGGTGTGGTGAGAAGGTAATCCTATTACACTGTTGGTGAGAATGTAAATTGGTACAACCACTATGGAGAACAGTACAGAAGTTCCTTAAAAATCTAAAAATAAAGCTACTATGTGATCCTGCTATCCCACTCCTGGGCATATATCTGGAGAAAAACATGGTCCGAAAGGCTACAGGTACCCCAGTGTTCATTGCAGCACTGTTTACAACAGCCAAGACACAGAAGCAATTTAAGTGTCTATCAACAGAGGAATGGATAAAGAAGATGTGGTACATGTATACAATGAAATATTACTCAGCCATTAAACAGAATGAAATAATGCCATTTGCAGTAACATGGATGGACCTAGTGATTGTCATACTAAGTAAGACAAAGAGAAATATAATATGATATCACTTATATGTGGAATCTAAAAAGAAATAATACAAATGAACTTATTTACAAAACAGAAACAGACTCACAGACTTAGAGAATTAACTTGTGCTTACCAGGGGGGAACCGTAGGGGAAGGGATAGTTAGGGAGTTTGGGACTGACAGGTACACACTGCTATATTTAAAATGGATAACAACAAGGACCTACTGTATAGCACAGGGAACTCTGCTCAATGTTATGTAACAACCTAAATGGGAAAAGATACATGTATATGAATAACTGAATCACTGTGCTGTGAGAGTATCACAACATTGGAAATCAACTATACTTCAATATAAAATAAAGTTAAAAAATAAAAATATTCTCCTAAAAAAAGGTTTACATGGAAATTAACTTACATACAGTGAACATGATAATAAAAAAGAACAAAGTCAGAGGACTAATATTACCCAACTTCAATGGGTACTGTACTATGAATGAAAGGATAGACAAAAAGACCAATGAAACATAATAGAGGTCCTAGAAATAGACCTACACAAATACAGTAAACTAATATTTGACAAAGAAGCAAAGGCAATCCAAAGGAGAAAGGAGCACTGGAACAACTGGACATCCACACGCAAAACAATTGAATCTAGACATGGACCTTACACATTTGACAAATATTAACTCAATATGGATGGTAGATCTAAATATAAAACAAAACTATAGAGCTTCTGGAAGATAAATTAAGGGAAAATCTAGGGGTCCTTCAGTTTAGCAATGAGTTTCAAGATATAATACCAGAAGCACAATCCATGAAAGAAAAGTTTTTAAGTTGCACATCATTAAAATTAACAACTTTTGCTCTGTGTAAGACATCATTAATAAAAAGAGAAGACAAGCCACAGACTGGGAGAAAATGCTTGCAAAACACTTACCTGATAAAGGACTTGAATCCAATATATATGAAGAACTCTTTAAATTCCACAATAAAAACAACCCAATTAAGAAGTGTGTAAAAGAACTTAACAAACACCTCACCAAAGAAGATGTACAGATAGCAAATAAGCATATGGAAAAATGTTCAACATTATATGTAATTACAGAATTGGGAATTAAAATAACACTGAGATACCACTACATACCTATTAGAATGGCTAAAATCCAAAACACTGACAACACCAAATGCTGGTAAGGATATGGAGCAACAAGAACTCTCATTCATTGCCAGGGGGAGTGCAAATTGGTCCAGCCACTTTGGAAAACAGTTTGGCAGTTTCTTACAATGCTAAGCATAGTCACACATTCCAGCAATCTTGCTTCTAGGTACTTATCCAAAGAAACTGAAAACTTTGTCCACACAAAAACCTGCACATGGATGTTTATAGCAACTTTATCCATAAGTACCAAAACTTGGAAGCAACCAAGAAGTCCTTCAACAGGTCAATGAATAAACTGTGGCCCATCCATGCAATGGAATATTATTAAATAATAGAAAGAAATGAAACTTTCAAGCCATGAAAAGATAGCAGTATGCATTTAAGTTTCCTCTAAGTGGAAGAAGTCAGTTTGAAAAAGCTATGCATTAAATGATTCCAACTATATGACATTCTGGAAAAGGCAAAACTATAGAGATAGCATTTAAAAAGACAGTGGCTGCCAAGGAAGGTTAAAGGAAAGAGGATGAAGGTTAAGGGAGGAGGATTTTTAATGAGGTGAAATTAATTTTTATGTTATTGTAATGGTGGATATATGACATTATGCATTTGGCAAAACTCATAGAACTGTACACTACAAAGGATGACACCTAGTGTAAACTATGGACTTTAGTTAATAATGATATATCAATATTGATTCATCAACTCTAAAACATGTACCACACCAATGCAAGATGTTAGCTGTGCAGGAAACTGTGGGTGGACAAAGGGCAAATGTACAGAACTTTTTGTAATTTCTGTTCAATCTTTCTATAAACCTAAAACTGCTCTAAAATAAAGTCTATTAATTTTAAACATGAAGGTACAATAAAGACATTTCCAAATAAACAAAGAATAAGAATTTGTTGCCAACACACCCTGTCTTATAAGTACAAGAGAAAGTCTTTCATTTTGAAAGAAAATAGTATCAAACAGAAATTCAAATCCACACAAAGAAATAAGGAGAAGAGGTTTATGCATAGGTACATATACAGACTGTATAAATCTTTCTCTTCCCTTCTTTCAATTTATTTAAAATACATAAGGTTATAAGAAAATAATTATAAAACTGTATTGTTTATAAACTTCTACAGTGCTATATGTCAATTTTATCTTAACAGAACTGTAAAGAAAAAAAGTCAGTGTATTTCCTCTGTACCAGCAATGAGTAATCAGAATTGAAAATGTTTTCTGACTAATGAATGTTTTAATTAAAATATAGTTGACACACAGTATTATGTTAGTTTCAGATGTTCAGAACTGAAATTTTTTAAAATACTCTTTACAATAGCACCAAAAAATGGAATAATTAATTGTAAATCTAGCAAAGTATGTACAAATCTATGTCCAGGAAACTGAGATGTTGTGGAAAGAAATCAAATAAAATCTAAATAAATGGAGAGAGATTCTTAAAAATAGTAAACCATACTGAACTTATAACATAGACAGATGTCATATATATGACAATAATAGCAAAAAGGAATAAGACTAAAGTTTCTATATTTAGTCAGAATTTAGTATGAATGTGAATAAAAATATAATATTCCAAAACATAAGGGCATGAGCTAAAGCAGTGCTTAGAGGGGAAATTTATGCTACAAACATCTATATTACCAAAAAGAGAAAGGTGTCAAATCAATAGCCTAACTTTCTACACTAAGACTCTGGAAAAAGAGCAAACTAAATGTATATCAAACAGCAGGAAGAAAAAAAAATAAAGATTACAGATTTAATTATTGAAATAGAGAATAGGAAAAAAACAGAAAAAAATCAGAAAGACCAAAAGTTAGTTCTTTGAAGAGAGCAATAAATTGACAATATTTTGCTAGACTTACCAAGAGAAAAAAGAAAAAAGACTCAAATCAACAAAATCATGAATGAAAAGGGGAGATGACTATAAAAGTTACAGAAATAAGAAGAATTATAGGGGAATAGTATGGACAACTCTATGCCAACAAATTACTTAAGGAAATTGTCTATTTCATCTAAAAGAATCAAGCTATCAAAACTGACTTGAGAAGAAATAGAAAATCTGAATAGATCTGTAACAGGCAAAGAAAGGAACTTTCTCAGCCTGACAAAAAGAATGTTAGTTTCCTAACTCTGCTGTAACAAAATACCACATACTGGGTGTGTCTTAAAACAAAAATTTACTCTCACACAGTTAATGAGACTAGAAGTCTGAAACCAAGGTGCTGGCAGAGCCATGCTCCCTCTGCAGCGTCTAGAGAAGTTTTCCTTGCCTCTTCCAGCTTCTTGTATTGATAGTTCCAGGCATTCCTTTGCTTTTGGCAACATAGCTCCAACCTCTGCCTCTGTCATACATGACCATCTTCCCTGTGTGTATGTCTCTGTCTCTTTTTTCTCCTTATAAGAACAGTCATATTGGATTATGTCCCACCCTAATTACCTTATCTTAACTTGATTACATTTGCAAGACTATTTTAAAATGAGGTCCACATTCACAATTACCAGAGGCTAGGACTTCAACATATCTTTTTGGAAGACAGTTCAGTCCATGACAAAAGACATCTCTTGATATTTTTAAAAAACACAGCTAGGGCTTCCCTGGTGGCGCAGTGGTTGAGAGGCTGCCTGCTGATGCAGGGGACATGGGTTCGTGCCCCGGTCCGGGAAGATCCCACATGCTGCGGAGCGGCTAGGCCTGTGAGCCATGGCCGCTGAGCCTGCGCATCCGGAGCCTGTGCTCCACAACGGGAGAGGCCACAACAGTGAGAGGCCTGCATACCGCGCAACAAAAAAAAAAAAAAAAAAAAAAAAGAAACCCACAGTTAACATCATACTTAGTAGTGAAAGAGTGAATGCTTACCCTCTAAGATCTACAAGATAAGAAAATCTTCTCTGGTCACTTTTATTCAGATTTGCACTGGAGGTTCTAGCCAGGGTGAGAAGAAAAGGAAAAAATACTAAAGTAAAAGACACTCAGATTTAAAAGGAAGAAGTTAACTATATGTGCTGATGACATGATTGTGTATCTAAAGAAACCTTAGGAATCCACCAAAGCACTATTACAATGAATAAACAAGTTCAGAAAGTCTGTAGGATACAAAGTCAAAGTAAAATATCAATTGTATTTCTATACACTAGCATTGAATAATCTAAAAATGAAATTAAGAAATCAATTCCATTTACAAATATCAAAAAGAATAAATTATCTAGAAAAAATTAACAAAACAGTGTAATACTTAGACACTGAAAACTATAAAAGTTCATTGAAAGAAATTAAAAATATAAGTATTTAGAAAGACACTCATGTTCATTGATTGGAAGGCTTAATATTGTTGAGATAGGGAATACTGCTAAGTCAATCATCAGATTGAACACATTCCTCATCAAAATTATAGCTGCCTTTTTAAAAAAAAAAAACAGAAATTCACAGGCTTATCCTGAAATTCATATACAAATACATGGAACATAGAATAAGAAAATCATGAAAAAGAAGGACAAAGTTGGAGGACTCATGTGTCCCAATTTTAAAAACATACTACAAAACTATAGTAATCAAGACAGTGTGGTACCAGCATAAGGTTAGACATTTAGAAACATGGAACTGAAGTGAGAGAACAGAATTAAATCCTTATGTTTATAGTCAAGTGATTTTCTACACGTGTTCTTAGACAATTTGATGGGGAAAGTATAGTCTTCCCAACAAGCGATACCGAGACTACAAGAAGCCTCATGGTTCTGGGACACGTTCCTTACACCATACACAAATGTAAGTCAAAATGGATCACAGATCTAAATATAAAAGCTAAAGCTATAAATTCTCAGAAGGAAACATAAGAATAAATCTCAGTGACCTTGGATTAGACAATCGTTTCTTAGATATAACACCAAAAGAACAACCAACAAATGAAAAGATAAAATGGACTTCATCAAAATTTAAAAAATTTTATGCTTCAAAAGACACCATTAAGAAAGTGAAAAAGAGCATCATGGCAGCATAAGACATTCCTGCTTTTTGTTCCTTTTTCAACAAAGCATTAGACGTCCATTCAGAGACAAAAGTGCCTTTGTGGGAGCTATGGGGGCCTAGCACCATACACCAAGGGATCTGGGTGGAGTCTTATCCATGTGTATATCTGGTAATAGCCAGACAGAACTTAGTATGGACTGCGGAACCAGCAGAGCAGAAAACCTTCCCCAACCACTCTCATCACTCAGGAAAAAAAACTGGAGATAGCTGTCCTGGACAGAGAGCACAGAAGAGAGAGAAACTGTAGAAGTCCAGCCTCCCCAAGGAGAGATTCCAATATACCATTGGGAAAAAAATTGGGCATAGCACAGAAAGAAAGAAGAAAGAAGAACCAGAAACAACTACCACCACCATTCACCTCAACAAGGCAACACTGCATGGGGCTGGACTACCAGGCAGCAGCAAACTCTGCTTCAGGAGAAATAGAGAGTGATGAGTGAGTACCCAGCCACACCAGTGTCTAGGATGCTGCTGGAGAAACCTGTTTCTCTCTAGCTGTGCCCAGAGTACTGAAGCAGCAGGTCCATGACTGGGAGGAGGTAGGAGATCAGTAAAAAGGTACATAAGAATATCAAAGGGAATTTTAGGAACATGATTCCTGTGGACTGAGCTCAACAGAAAGTCCACTCATCCGGGGCGGGGGGGAAGATAACTTACAAAGGAACCCCCATTAGACTATCATTGGATTTCTCAGCAAAAACCCTACAGTCCAGGACAGAATAAAATGACAGGATTGAAAGAAAAGATTGCCAGCCCAAGAGTACTCTATCCACAGCAAATTTCTTCTTCTAATATGAAGGAGAAATAAAGACTTTCCTAGGGAGAAAAAAAAAAAAAAAAAAGCTAAGGGACTTCGTCACCATTAGGCCACCCATGCAAGAAATTCTGAAAGGAGTTCTTCAAGCTAAAATGAAAAGACACTATCAGCAACATGAAAACATACAAAAATATACAACACATTGGTAAATGTATGTACACAGATAGATTAGAAAACTAATTCTGTAATCAGATGATGTATTCACTTCACTATAGTATAAAGGTCAAAGGAAAGGAGTATTAAAATAATTACAGCTACTATAATTTGTTAATGAATATACAATAAAAAAGAGGCAAACAATGACATCAAAAATATAAAAGGGGAGAGAAGAAGAGTGAAGCTTTTGTAGGCAAGTGAAGTTAAGTTGCTATCAGCTTAATATGGACTGTTTTATGTATGAGATATCTTATGTAAGTCTCATGGTAATTACAAAGCAAAAACCTAGAATAAATGTACCAAAGATAAAGAAAGGAGAAAGAGAACATACCACCATGGGGAAAAAAAAATCAAATTTGCAAATGTAGGCAGAAAGGAGGAGGGAAAATGGAATTAGAACACAATAGAAGACCATTTAAAAGGTGACATTAGTAAGTACATACATATCAATAATAAATCTGGAGACTTCCCTGGTGGTCCAATGGTTAAGACTCCATGCTCCCAACACAGGGGGCAGGGGTTCGATCTCTGGTCAGGGAACTAGGATCCCACATGCCACACGGTGTGGCCATAAATAAATAAATAAATGTGCAAATGAATTAAATTTCACTAATCAAAAGGCAGAGTAGCTGTATAAAAAAACAAGAACTAACTAACTATATACTGGACTTCTACAGTTTCTCTCTCTTCTGTGCTATCTGTCCAGGACAGCTATCTCCAGTTTTTTTCTTGACTGATAAGAGGGGTTGGGGAAGGTTTTCTGCTCTGATGGTTCCACAGTCCATACTAAGGTCTGTCTGGCTATTACCAGATATACACATGGACTCACTTCAGCTTTAAGGATATGCACAAAGTGAAGGGATGAAAAAAGATATTCCCTGCAAGAAGAAATGAAAAGAAAGTGGTTGTGGCTATACTTACAGACCTTCTGTTAACAGACAAAATAGACCTTAAGTCAAAAATGGAAGCAATACACAAGGAAGGTCAATATATAATGATTAAGTGATCAATTCAACAGAAGATATAACAATCATAAATATATACATACCCAACATTGGAGCACCTAAATATATTAAGCAAATACTAACAGATCTGAACGGAAAATAGACAACAATACATAATAGTATGGGACTTCAATAGCCCCATTGTCAACAATGGATAGTTCAACAAGATAGACAGAAGAATCAATGAGGAAATGTTGGTCATGAATCACACATTAGACCAAATGGACCTAAAAGATATTTATAGAACATTCCATCCAACGGAAGGACAATACGTATTCTTCTCAAGTGCACACAGAGCATCCTCCAGGACAGCCCATATGATGGGACATAAAACATACATTGTAAGATTTGAACCTTCTTAAACTTGCTAAGTATTCTTTCCAAATACAAGAGTATGAAACTAGAAATCAACAACAATATGAAAGGAGGAAAATCTACAAATATGTAGAAACTAGACAACATACTCTGAACAACCAATGGTTCAAAGAAAAAATCAAAAGGAAAATCAAAAAATCTCTCAAAAACAAATGAAAACAGGAAAAAATACCAAAGCCTATGGGATGCTGCAAAGTAATTCTGAGAGGAAAGTTATAGCGATAAATGCATATATTAAGACAATAGATCAACAACAACCAAACTTTACTCTTCAATAAACTAGAAAAAGAAGCTAAGCCCAAAGCTAGCAGAAGGAAGGAAATAACAAAGAGCAGAGCAGAAATAAATATAGACCAGAAAAAAACGAAGAAAAAAAATCAAAACTGGGCTTCCCTGGTGGCACAGTGGTTGAGAGTCCACCTGCCAATGCAGGGGACACGGGTTCTTGCCCCAGTCCAGGAGGATCCCACATGCCGCAAAGTGGCTGGGCCCGTGAGCCATGGCACAAAAAAAAAAAATAAATAAAATAAAAATAAAAAAATAAACTAGAAAAAGAAGCTAAGCCCAAAGCTAGCAGAAGGAAGGAAATAACAAAGAGCAGAGCAGAAATAAATATAGACCAGAAAAAAACGAAGAAAAAAAATCAAAACTGGGCTTCCCTGGTGGCACAGTGGTTGAGAGTCCACCTGCCAATGCAGGGGACACGGGTTCTTGCCCCAGTCCAGGAGGATCCCACATGCCGCAAAGTGGCTGGGCCCGTGAGCCATGGCCGCTGGGCCTGCACGTCTGGAGCCTGTGCTCCGCAGCGCAAGAGGCCGCAACAGTGAGAGGCCCGTGTACCAAAAACAAAAAAAATCAAAACTAAGAGCTGGGTGTTTTTAAAGTTATCAAAATTAATAAACATATAGCTAGGGCCAGCTAAGAAAAAAAAAAAGAGAGGACTCAAATAAATATCAGAAATTAAAGAGGGACATTACAATTGATACTAAGAAATACAAAGGATAGTAAGAGACTACTGTGAACAATTATATCCAACAAATTGAATAAACTAGGAGAAATAGACACATTCCCCAGAAACATACAACCTACCAAGACATTCAGAGAAAAATAGAAAGTCTGAATAATGAGTAAGGAGATTTAATCAGAAATCAAAAACCTTTAATAAAGAAAACCCCAGGACTAGATGGCTTCACTGGTGAATACTACCAAATATTTAAAGAAGAATTAACACCATTCCTTGTAAAGTTCTTCCAAAAAGTTGAAGAGGGAACACTTCCAGAGTCATTTTACAAGGCCAACATTACCCTGATACCAAAAGCCAGACCAGGGCACTACAGAAAAGGAAACTATAGACCAATGTTTGTAATGAATACAGATGTAAAAATTCTCAACAAAATATTAGCAAACAGAATTCAACAACACATTAAAAGGATTGTGCATGATTAAATGAGATTTATCTGAGATGCAAGGATGGTTCAGCATATGCAAATTAATGTGTTATACACCACATTAATAGAATAAAATATAAAACTCGTATGTGAAAAATATTTGACAAAATTTGCAATATTTTTTTCATGATAAAATCCTCAACAGACTGGGTATAGAAGAAACATATTTCAACATAAAAGGCCATTTATGACAAAACCACAGCTAACATAGTTGACCATGAAAAGTTAAAAGTTTTTCTTCTTAGATCAGGAACGGGACAAGGATGACCACACACACCACTCTTGTTCAACATAGTACTAGAAGTTCTAGCTAGAACAATTGGGCAAGAAAAAGAAAAGCAATTAAAATTATAAAGGAAGAAATCAAATTGCCATTATTTGTGGATGACATGATCTTATATATAGAAAACCATAAAGACTGTTGAACAAATCAACAAATTCAGTAAAGCTGCAGGGTATCAACATATAGACATCAGTTGCATTTCTATACACTAAAAACAAAACATCTGAAAGAGAAGTAAAGTATCCCGTTCACAATAGCATCAAAAAGCAACACTTAGGAATAAATTTAACCAAGGAAGTGAAAGGTCAGTACAATGAAAACTACAAGACTTTGATGAAAGAAACTGAAGACAAGACAAACAAATGGAAGGGTAGCCTGTGTTCATGGATCAGAAGAACATTGTTAAAATGTCCATCCTACCCAAAGCCGTCTATTGATTCAAGGCAATCCCTATCAAAATCCCAATGGCTTTTTTACACAGACATAGAAAACACAATCCTAAAATCTTCGTGGCACTACCAGAAACCTTGAATATCCAAAGCAATCATAAGAAAGAACAGAGTTGGAGGCATCACATTCCTGAATTCTAACTATACTATGGAGTTATAGTAATTAAAACGGTGTGGTACTGGCATAGAAACAGACACATAGACAAATGGAAGAGAATAGAGAGCCCAGAAATAAACCTGTGTATTTATGGGCAACAAGTATTTGACAAGGGAGCCAAGAACAATAAATTGGGAAAGAAGAGACTCTGCAACAAATGGTGTTGGTAAAACTCAACAACCACATTCAGAAGAATGAAATTAGACCACTATTATACACCACTCACAAAATTTAACAAAGTACATCAAAGACTTAAACCTAAGACCTGATATCAGAAAACTCCTCGAAGGAAACATAGGAGAAAAGCTCCTGACATCAGTCTTGGCAATTATTTTTTAGACATGACACCAAAAGTATAAGCAGCAAAATCAACAAGCAGGACTAAAAACTAAAAAGAAACAATAAAAATGAAAAGGCAACCTGTGGAATGGGAGAAAATATTATTAATCCATATACTCAACAGGGGGTTAATATCCAAAATATGTAAATAAGTCACAAGTCATAGAAGTCGATAACAAACTATTTGATTTTTAAAATGTGCAGAGGAACTAAATAGACATTTACCCAAAGGAGACATACAGATGGTCAACAAACACATGAAAAGATGCTCAACATCAATAATCATCAGGGAAATGCAAATCAAAACTACCATGATGTATTATCTCACACCCTAAGAATGGCTATCATCAAGAAGACAAGAGATAAATGTTGGTGAGGATATGGAGAAAAGGGAACACTTCTACACTGTTGATGGGAATGCAAATTTGTTCAGCAACTATTGAAAACAGTATGAAGCTTTCTCAAAAAGATAAAAATACAACTACCCTATGACCCAGAAATTCTACTTTTAGGTATATATCCAAAGGGAATGAAAACAGAATATTGAAGAGATAAATGCATTCCAATATTTTCAGCATTATTCACAATAGCCAAGATATGGAAATAATCTAAGTGTCCATCCATAGATGAATGAATAAAGAAGATGAGGTATATATACATAAAATGTAACATTATTCAGTCATAAGAAAGAAAGATATCTTGCCATTTGTGAGAACATGGGTGGACCTTGAGAGCATTATGCTAAGTGAGATAAGTCAAAGACAGACAGATAGTATATGATACCATAATTTGGAATCTAAAAAACTCAAACTCATAAAAAGCAGGGAGCAGAATGGTGATTACCAGGGCTAAGGAATGGGGGAATTGGGGAAATGTTTAAGAGTACAAACTTGCAACCAGTAGATAAATAAGTCCTGGATATCTAAGACACAGCCTAGTCATTATAGACAACAATACTGTATTATAAACTTCAAAGTTGCTAAGAGGCTAGATCTTAACTGTTCCCACCACAAAAATAAATATTAATTATGTGGCATGACAGAGGTGTTAGCTAGTGCTACGGTGTTAATGATGCTGTGATATATAAATGTATCAAATCAACATTTTGTACATCTTAAACTTATATAATGTTACATGTCAATTACATCTCAATAAAAATAAATTTTAAAAAAGGAAAGTGAGGAGAAAATATTTGCAAATGAATTGACTGACAAGGGATTAATCTCTAAAATATGCAAACAGCTCATGCAGCTCAATATCAAAGCAATAAACAACCCATTTAAAAAATGGGTGGAAGATCTAAACAGACATTTCTCTGAAGAAGACATACAGATGCCCAAAAAGCACTTGAAAAGGTGCTCAACATCACTAATTATTAGAGAAATACAAATAAAAACTACAATTCACACCAGTCAGAATTGCCATTATCAAAAAAATCTACAAACAATAAATGCTGGAGAGGGTGTGGAGAAAAGGGAACCCTCCTACACTATTGGTGGGAACGTAAATTGGTAGAGCCACTATGGAGAACAGTACGGAGGTTCCTTAAAAAACTAAAAATAGAGCTACCATATGTTCCAGCAATCCCACTCCTGGGCATAGATCCAGAGAAAACCATAATTTGAAAAGATACATGCACCTCAAAGTTTATTGCAGCACTATTTACAATAGCCAGGACATGGAACAACCTAAATGCCCATTGACAGATGAATGGATAAAGAAGATGTGGTACATATACACAATGGAATATTACTCGGCCATAAAAAAGAACAAAATGATGCCATTTGCAGCAACGTGGATGGGCATAGAGATTGTCATACTGAGTGAAGTAAGTCAGACAGAGAAAGATAAATATCATATGATATTGCTTACATGTGGAATCTAAAAAATGGTACAAATGAACTTATTTACAAAACAGAAATAGAGACAAAGATGTGAAAAACAAACTTATGGTTACCGGGGGAAAAGTGGGGAGAGGGATAAGTTGGGAGATTGGGATTGACATATACACAATACTATATATAAAATAAACAACTAATAAGGACCTATTGTATAGTACAGCAAACTCTACTCAATGCTCTGTAATGACCTGTATAGGAAAGAATCTAAAAAAGAGTGGATATATATATGTATAACTGATTCACTTTGCTTTATAGCAGAAACTAACATTGTAAATCAACTATACTCCAATAAAAATTTAAAAATTAAAATTAAAAAGGAAAATGAAAAAATAACTCAGAATGGAAGTATTTGCAAACAAATCTGATAAGACTTATATGCAGCATATATAAAGAAGACTTGTAACAACAATAAAATGACCAATACTTCAATTTTAAAATGGGCAAGGGATGTGAATAACATTTCTCTAAAGTATATATACAAATGGTCAGTAACACATGAAAACCTTTAATATCATTAGTCATTAGGAAAATGCAAGTCAAAACCACAATGAGATACCACTTCATACATAATAGGATGGCTACAATCAAAAAGGTAGATAATAGCATGTATTGGCAAGTATGTGAAGAAATTATAGTGCTCACACATTGCTGGTAGCTAATGTAAAATGATGCAATCACTTTGGAAAACATTTTGGCAGTTCCTTAAAATGTTTAGCATAGAGTTACCATATGACCCAGCTATTTCACTCTTAGGTATATAGCCAAAAGAAATGAAAACATATGTCTACACAAAAACTTGTACATAGGGACTTCCCTGGTAGCACAGTGGCTAAGACTCCGTGCTCCCAATGCACGGGGCCCGGGTTTGATCCATGGTCAGGGAACTAGATCCCACATGCATGCCACAACTAAGAGTTTGCATGCCACAACTAAGGAGCCCTGGAGCCACAACTAAGGAGCCTGCCTGCCACAATGAAGGAGCCAGTGCAACCAAATAAGTAAATAAATAAAATTTTTAAGAGATTAAGCACTTTTCATCAAAGACACCTTGAAGAAAGTGAACAAACACAAACTAGTAACATGTATAAGTAATAAAGAACTCATATTTAGAAAAAAATACTTGTACATAAATGTTCATAGCAGCATTATTCATAATACCCAAAATGTGAAAACCCAAATGCCCATCAATGGGTGAATAGATAAATAAAACATACTGTATCCATGTAATGGAATTCTAAGCAATAAAAAAGAATAAAATACTGATACGTGCTGCAATATTGATGAACCTTGAAAACATTATGCTAAGTGAAAGATGGCATTCACAGAGGATCACATATTTTATAATTCCATTTCTATGACATATCCAGAATAGGCAAATTTATACAGACAGAAAGTAGATTAGGGTTGCCTTGAGGTGGGAGGCGGGTAGGGTAGAAAGGAATGGGGAGTGACTGCTTGTGTGTATAGGATTTCTTTTTAGGGTGATAAAAATGTTCTAAAATTGGTTGTAGTGATGGTTGCACAGCTGTGTATATTTTTTTAATTGAGTTGTACACTTTAAGTTGGTGAACTGCATGACATGAATTATATCTTCATAAAACAATTTTAAAAAGTAACTTGTTGGAAATAAAGAGCCAGGGGACTTCCCTGGCAGTCCAGTGTTTAAGACTTCACCTTCCAATGCAGGGGATGCAGGTTTTGATCCCTGGTTGGGGAGCTAAGATCCCACATGGCTGGTGGCCAAAAAACCAAAACACAAAACAGAAGCAATATTGTAACAAATTCAATAAAGACTTTTTAAAAAAAGAAATAAGGAGCCAAAATGCTTAAGTTTTAGTTTGGTTCTCCCAAAAGCAGGTCATAAAAGAAGGATTTGAGTACAACTGCTTTATTTAGCAGGTGATTCCAAGAAGTAGCACTAGGAGAATAGGGAAGTAGGAAAGAAAATAGAAGGAAGCCTAATATGGGGTACAATAATGAAGAGCTTACCACTGATAGCCACTTGTGCTCCATCCCACTGGGCACCTTTGAGAGGCTGAGTAAGAACCTTATATAGTTTTCTACTGCTGTGTAACAAATTACTGCAAATAAGCAGCTTAAAACAACATACATTTATCATCTCACAGTTTCCATGGGCCCTAAGTCTGGGCACAGCTTACCTGGATTTTCTATTCAGGGTTTCATAAAACTTCAAACAAGACGTCAGCCAGGCTGCGTTTCTTTCTGGCACTTAGTGTCTTCTCTAGCTTCACGTAATTGATAGCAGAATTCAGCTCCATGTGGCTCTAGGACTGGGCCCTCAGCTCCTGCAGAGGGCCTGCAGCTCCTTGCCATGCAGCCCTCTCTAGGCCCACTCACAACATGGCGGCTGACTTCTCCAGGCCAGCAGGAGAATCTCTCACTCCAGTCTGCTAAGATGGTGTCTTACATAATATCATCACAGGAGTGAAGAGCCCATCACATTTGTCATATTTATTGAGTAGAAGCAAGTCTCAGGTTCTGCCTGCAGCAAAGTGAAGGATATTATCCAAGGCTATGATTCAAAACCACAATGAACATTTTACCCTTAGAGGTAAAAACATAACCGAGTTGTCCCACTTGCAGAGCAGAAATATGGGGAGATTCATCTACCAATCCCCAGCTGTCATTACTCTCTATCATTTCTTGCCTACTCCACATTGGACAAACAAATGTGCTCCTGCATCCAGAGGAAGCCCTGCCGCAGTGAGGCTCAGCTGCTTGCCTAAGAAGCCTTCAGCATGTCTGAGAATTGCAAGGGCCAAGAGGAAGTCAGCTAAGCAGTAGAGCACCCACAATACCTCAATAAATTTAAAATAAGGGGGGAGGAGGAACAACAAATTATGTTTTAAACACCTATTTTTTAAATTATGACTTATGATATGCTTAAAATATTAGATACAAATGAAAAGGGCTAAGGCTGTAGAACACGGAGATAGTATTTGTAAAAAAATGTATGAAATACATTACATATTGTTAATCAGGGTATTTATAATACTTCAAGTTTTAAGTTTTTTTTAAATCAAAGAAAGTCACCATGAAAATACTAATAAGAAAACTTTAAAACATAGTCTTTGGCACAAGCCATCTCTCAGAGGTGCTAAGCAAAAGCCATGGTAAAAATGCCACAGGGTATCATAGGAGAAAAAGCAGGGGCTGTTGAAAGCTTCAGACTTCCCTGGCCCTTGAAGGAAGGAATGGAGGTTCAGTTCTGTATCGGCCACCTCTCAGGCTGTCCCATTGTACAGGGCACCCTGTTGCTCCTTGGTGTTCTTCTTTCACCTGGATTAGCATCTGGGTATCCACAGGAGAATAATGAACACTAGCCCATGCCCTTTGGAGTTGAATCCTCCCACAGTCATACCCTCCCTGAGATTACTGTTTACAGAAGTACTTATGGCCAAGGCTGTAGCTATTATCACATCCTCACTGCCCTCTTCCTGCTGTGCATTACCTGGATCTAGCAGTGCATGTGATGGATAAAGATGTGAAAGTTTATGTCATGGCTCTCTCAATTATAAACTGTGTGATTTTAAGCAAGTCCCCTACCGGCTTTGACAAATAGTTTTTTAACTGGACATAAAGACATTGAACCAGATAACCTCTTAGTTCTCTTCTAAGTCTAAATGCTCTGAGCTCTGTGACAGTATTTGTCAAGTCTCTCTAGAACAGCACTGCCCGACAGAAATTTCTCTGATGATGGAAATGTTCTGTAGCTGTGCTATGCAATATGGTAATGACTAGCCACTCATGGCTATAGAGCAGCTAGAATGGGGTAGTGTGGTTGAGGAACTAAATTTTTTACTTTAACTTTATCAAAAAATAGCCACATGTGGGCTTCCCTGGTGGCGCAGTGGTTGAGAGTCGGCCTGCCAATGCAGGGGACGTGGGTTCGTGCCCCGGTCCAGGAGGATCCCACATGCCGCAGAGCGGCTGGGCCCGTGAGCCATGGCCGCTGGGCCTGCGCATCTGGAGCCTGTGCTCCGTAACGGGAGAGGCCACAACAGTGAGAGGCCCGCGTGCCGCAAAAAAAAAAAATAGCCACATGTGGCCAGTGGCTACTGCACTGGACAGCACAGCTCTAGAGATAAGCATGGGCAGAGAATAATTATTTCCTTACTAAGTGTAATCAAGCAGTTACTCCATTTTGTTATCCAGAGTCATTACAAGGTTTAAATAAGAATACATGTAGAGTACTTCAAACGTTACGTAGTCCATAGTAAACACAAAATAAATGTTAGCTTTTCTATTAACACTCATTTTATGTAGCTGATTTTTGTTAAATTTTAATTAGTAGCCAGCTTTTTGTAGTTTGATAAGATAAACAATAGATTTATGAAACTAAGCAATTATCTCCTTTGGTTCAATATTTATGTAAATGGGAAAAGGAAAAATACAGCTTGAGAGTGTGGTAGAAGAGGTTAATCGACTCTGGGAATTTAATATATATGGAAGCATAATCTCAAAAATCAGACCTGAATTCTCTCCCTTTTTACAGAATAGTTTCCATTTGCAATAGTTTTTTTTTTTTTTTTTAGTTTCAGCTCCATTTCCTCTGAGCCCTTAAAGGGTCTCAACCTCCATTTCTGTGGCTCAGTAGTTTAACAACCACTGAAAATAGTTCATTTTACCTCGTTAGGTGCCCTTCCAAGCAAGATAAAATGGCTAATTACATATGCCATTAACCGAATGCAATTCCAACTAACTGACAAAAAGTTATACAGCAGCAATTTTTGAAGAACAAAGTTGTATGAAATACAAGGTGGTAAGTCAGAAGTTTGTCCCCAGGAACAAAAAATTCTAAGAATTCACAGCAAGACAGTAAATGTTAAGATCTGTGCCTTTCACGTGGTATCCCATAACTATGGGAGTTTCATCTTTTAACCAAAATTCACTGAGTGTGGGGTATGTATGAGCTCTGCTAGGCACCATGAAGGAAACAAATGTGTCCAAGATATAGTCCCTGACCCTCAGGAAGCGTGCATCGTCCCTTCTACTTATAGTGCTCCAGTGACCCTCCTTTGCCCCTACGATAATATCTGTAGTGTATAGTTCATCATGCTCCCCTACTAGCCACATCTTTCCTACTCAGGCTGATCTCTCCAGTGCTCTCCCATGTCCTGTCCCTCAGCCTCACAAGAGTACAACTGTCCTCTCACCAGTGCATCCCTGCAGCACAAGCAAGAAACACCCCCCCAAGCTGTCCAATATCCA
Organism: Neophocaena asiaeorientalis asiaeorientalis; assembly: GCF_003031525.2. NCBI lineage: Eukaryota > Metazoa > Chordata > Mammalia > Artiodactyla > Phocoenidae > Neophocaena > Neophocaena asiaeorientalis. Next base: position 232,526 of record NW_020172934.1, read on the forward strand.
TGACCCTCCAGCCTCATTTCCCCTAAAACGTACACATTCATTCGCCTCTCATTTTTAAACTCTAGCATGATTTCCCCTGTGAGAACTGCTTTAAAGCCTCTCTTTTCTTTCTGCTCACATTACAGCTTGAGCATAACAATATGACTGTGATGGAGATATTGTTCTGTGAATCCCTCTCTCCTGAATCATAAGTTCCTAGAAGATAATGACCAAGTCTTCTCATTTATGTAACTCTACATCCTAGACATAGGTGTTCAAAGTTTACTGAATAAAGTAAAAATGAGATGTTTAAAATATGCATTTAACTAGATTGCAGTGCAAAACAGCATGGGATGCATTCAGATTTTCAAGTAAAATGCAACGGCAAATTTGATGGGGGATCTCTCACACAACAAGATCTCTCAGGAAAAATTTATCATTTTTAGTTGAGGTGACAACTGGACCAGTCCCTGAAAGTAGAAATGAGAAGGAAATGATAGCAGATGTGGCAGACAGGATCTAAAGGTTAACCACTATGACAAATATTTATTTATTCATCCATGACCATCTAGTTGCTGAGTGCTTTGAGAAATCCAGTGAAGATAATGCATGGTTCCTATCCTCAGGGATTTTAGGATTTAACAGTAGATACGAGTATTGTATATTCTTCACTGAGTGATCCACCAGAGCTAAGGTAAGGGAAAGTAGTTAACAGTCTTAATCAAGCAGACACTGTCAAGACACTGGGGTGTTTGTGGGTTTTTTTTTTTTTTTTTTTGAACCAGAGTGATGTGAAAGGTGTATACAAATCCATCCAGGAGTCATTGAGGGAAGAATACCAAATTGCAGGTAATTCTATCCAACCTATGGACACAGAAGCTTCCTTCTTTTCTCTCTTATCTTACGCATGCTGAGTTGCCTATCTACTTCTGGATTTAGATGAAGTACCGTAATACAGGACATGGATCTGACTCCCTGAAGAGCTTTTTCTTTCTTTTTTTTTTTTTTTATTGCAGTACGCGGGTCTCTCACTGCTGTGGCCTCTCCTGTTGCAGAGCACAGGTTCCAGACGCGCAGGCTCAGCGGCCATGGCTCACGGGCCCAGCCGCTCCGCGGCATGTGGGAATCTTCCCGGACCGGGGCACGAACCTGTGTCCCTTGCATCGGCAGGCAGACTCTCAACCACTGCGCCACCAGGGAAGCCCCCTGAAGAGCTATTGATGGACTAGAGATACAGGAGATTTAGTTCCCCTGAGGACCAACAGGAAACAGAAGACAGGAGAAAGGAGACAGATAAAAGGTCTCTCCTTTCTCTCCCCCGTGAAATTTTGAGGTGTGGCTCTTTCCTGGTGAAGCCCTGTGTGGTGAGTGAATACAACCGCTGAGGTGTGTCCTATGTCCTCAATAGCCTATTGTGTAGCCACAGGGTAACACTTGATTTGCTTCATATCGTTCTTTGACTCTCTTCCCCTCTTCCCTCACACTCACTGCCCTAGGCTTGTACCTCTTAAAGTTGTAGCACCCTAATCCTTAACTTAGGCTCTGATTTCTAGAGGCCCCAGACTAAGACATTATCCTATTCTTTGTTTCTCAAGTATAGTAATTTTTAAATATTTACTGATTCAGTAAGAACTTTATTTTAGAAATAGAATATAATCCAAGCCAGTTTTAATTTATGAGTTTACCTGAACTGTATCATGAGCCCTGGAGCAAGGATCATTTCTAAAAGAAAAATAGCTGATAGCAAATACTTAAACAGTTCTTACTATGTGCAATATTCTAAGCACAATTACATAGATAAATAAATTTATATTAAAAATATGTTAATTTATTTTTGGCTGCGTTGGGTCTTTGTTGCTACATGCGGGCCTTCTCTAGTTGCGGTGAGCGGGGGCTACTCCTTGTTGCGTTGCATGGGCTTCTCATTGCAGTGGCTTCTCTTGTGGCTATAACTATAAAACTCTTAGAGGAAAACATAGGAAGAACATTTTTTGACATAAATCACAGCAAGATCTTTTTTGACCCACCTCCTAAAGTAATGGAAATAAAAACAAAAATAAACAAATGGGACCTAATGAAAATTCAAAGCTTTTTCACAGCAAAGGAAGCCATAAACAAGACGAAAAGACAACCCTCAAAATGGGAGAAAATATTTGCTAACAAATCAACAAAGGATTTATCTCCAAAATATATAAACAGCTCATGAAGCTCAATATTAAAAAAATAAACAACCCAATCCAAAAATGGGCAGAAGACCTAAATAGACATTTCTCCAAAGAAGCCATACCGATGGCCAAGAAGCACATGAAAAGCTGCTCAACATCACTAATTATTAGAGAAATGCAAATCAAAACTACAATGAGGTATCACCTCACACCAGTTAGAATGGGCTTCATCAGAAAATATACAAACAACAAATGCTGGAGAAGGTGTGGAGAAAAGGGAACACTCTTGCACTGTTGGTGGGAATGTAAATTGATACAGCCACTATGGAGAACAGTATGGAGGTTCCTTAAAAAACTAAAAATAGAATTACCATGACCGAGCAATCCCACTAGTGGGCATATACCCAGAGAAAAGCATAATTCAAAAAGACACATGCATCCCAAAGTTTATTGCAGCACTATTTACAATAGCCAGGTCATGGAAGCAACCTAAATATCCATCAACAGAGGAATGGCTATAGACGATGTGGTACATATATACAATGGATATTACTCAGCCACGAAAAGAAACAAAATTGAGTTATTTGTAGTGAGGTGGATGGAACTAGAGTCTGTCATACAGAGTGAAGTAAGTCAGAAAGAGAAAAACAAATACCGTATGCTACCACATATATATGGAATCTAAAAAAAAAACAAAAAATCGTTCTGAAGAACCTAGGGGCAGGAGAGGAATAAAGACGCAGATGTAGAAATGGACTTGAGGACATAGGGTGGGGGAAGCGTAAGCTGGAACAAAATGAGAGAGTGGCATCGACATATATACACTACCAAATGTAAAATAGCTAGTGGGAAGCAGCTCTGTGCTTTGTGTCCACCTAGAGGGGTGGGAGACGGAGGGTGGGAGGGAGATGCAAGAGGGAAGAGATAGGGGGATATATGTATACATATAGCTGGTTCACTTTGTGATACAGCAGAAACACACCATTGTAAAGCAATTATACTGCAATAAGGATGTTAAAGAAAAAAAAATTAAACATTCTTTAAGAGCCAGAAATTTTTCCTTCTAAAAGATCAACTCTACTTTGAATAACAAGACAATCTGAAACCCCTATTTCATGTCCTCCTGAGTGGTTATTAGCATAGAAATTGTGTGCTGCCTCTAGTATGCATGTATTTTTCACTTTTAAATTTAATTTCTTTAAAATGAAATCAGGTATCCTGAAATTAACTCAAGCTCTGTAGTCAGACTTGCACTCAAATTCTGGATCTGCCACTTAATTATTATGTGATTGACTCAGTCCAGTTCCTTCAGAAAGCACAACTGGGGAAAAGATTAAAGTTCTAACTTCTTATATGGGGTGTGCAGATGAAGAGGAAAGAAATGAAAAACCTGTGATGTGATACATTACCAAGCTGGCTGCTACACGCGACAAGTTGTGAAAAGAAAAAGTGTGTTAAGCAGGAAGTGTATTCCCTTGGCACGTAGGGCTTCTCTTGAAGAGTTACAAAGGAAACAAAAATTAGAGTAGTCCGCTGAGAGTGAGGGGAAAGGGTGGGGATTTAGGCTCATCTTCCTCCCTTCCCTCATCCCCATTCGTCAGTCCTTATCCCATGTGGACTTAATCACCCTGCATTTCCACGTTAGGTCATCTGACTCCAGCAGACACTCGGGAGGCCAGATCCTACGCCCCAAAGTGTGTGTTTCATCTTACATTCGTTTTCTATTGCTGCATATCACATTACCACAGCTTAGCTTCTTAAAACACAATTAGGTTTATCTTACAGTTTCTGTGGTTTGTCTGCCCAGGGTGTATATAAGGCTGAAATTAAGGTGTCAGACCACTGCATCTATATCTCAAGGACAGACGAGGGAAAGATCTACTTCCATGCTCCACTGGCTTGTTGTTTCTTTGTGGCCATGTAATTGAGGTCTCTTTTCTTGCTAGCTGTTAGTGGGGGACCAATTCAGTTCCTGGAGGCCTCTCCTGGAATTTTGCTGAGTTGCCCTCCTCACAGCTTGGCAGTCTGTTCCCTCAAGCCTGCAGCAGGATCTCTGATGCCCTATCTTCTCTTAAACATCAAGCCCACACAGAGAAATTTCCCTTTTGATTAATTCAAAAAAAAATCAGTAGATGAATAACCTAATCATGGGAATCATACCCCATCATAATCACAGGTTCTGCCCACACTCAGAGGAGGGTACTACACAGGGCATGTAAATAAGGGACAGGATCTTAGAATTCTGCCCACCACAACCCAATTCCAAAAGTGAGAGGATAACCAGGTGTTGCCAGGGCATGAAACGAGAGAAAAGAGGAAGTCAGGGGACATGAAAACATAAAAATTTTGTCTCAATACATTGACCCTGGTCAATTTACTCTTGTATTTTCTCCGTGTGAAAAATTGGGAAAATGAAGCTAAAAACTTATATCATTTGGTGGAAGTATTATGTTAGAGTGCCTATTAGTTATCATTTTTTCCTATTTCCTCAGTGTCAGACACTCAGCTATGCACTCCACACGCATTCATATTTAACTACTTCCTATTCTGACAAACCAGTGAGTTTGGTCTTCAAAGCCTCATTTTGTGGAAGAAGCTATCCACCTTGTTGTTACTGCCTATACATCATGTAACATGCTTGGTGTAGTGTCTCACGTAAAAGCCTCTTTTAAATGGTGGCTATTATTTTGGGAGTTGTATAAGTATTTTTGGTGAAATCATAATTTTATATTTGTATAAAATTTAAGCCATATGGCTAACAGGAATCCTCTAGCCTCCCCGCAAAGTAGAAGAAATAAATTAGGCAAACACACATAAAAACTTCTTTAATTAAAACTATCTTTTGGCTATTTGTGTTACTATTTTAAGTACTGAACGTCAGTGAAGGAATAAAAGCTTAACTTTACTGAGTATATATGTGCATAAGTGAGTGTGTTTGTATAAGTGTGTGAGAATCCAGCAAATGCGTACTATCTTTAAGAGTAGAGGTAGGTGCAAGAAAACCTTGTATTTTTTCCCCATGATCCCACCAGAACTGCACAACAGGCTACTTACAGCATTACTGTCAAAAGGATTAACAACGTGTATCATCAAAAAATGCAAATAAAAATTAAAAATTTTTCTTCTAATTATAGAACTGCTGTTATTTTCACCCATTATCTCCCTGCCCTCCACCGGCCAGGATTTTTTCTTTTTTTTTTTTTAAAACCAGCTTATCTTCCCTATGTCCCTGTCTTCCTTTCTTCTCCTTGCCTTAGGTATTGTCCTGAAAATGAAGGGAAAACAAAATACTAAAAGGACCAGATTACAGGAATGAAATACAAAGGCAAATTTTACTTTAGCAATATTCCTGCCAGAGAGAATTATTACAGTCTAGTGCCTCTTAGTCATTTTCAAGTACATGTATCAAGTCCCCAAACAGAACGTATACAAAAATGAAACCTATGAAATTCAACTCTATCAATCAGCTTTAGCTAAATTACACTGTGATAACAAGCAACCCTCAAAAATCTTGGTATCCTACAACAGCAGAGGTTTATTTCTCACTCAGTTTGTATTTTCAACATGAGTCAGCTGTGGCTCTGTTCCATGAATCTTTAAGTCAAGGTCCAGACTGATAGAGGAAACCCCTAACTAGAATATTTCTCATCTTGTGGGGAGAGGAAAAGGCGGCCAAATCACAGACCATGCAATGATTCTTAAAGTTTGTATTCAGAATTTAATTTCTTATTAAGAAGTGAAACGTAATTTTCACTTATTCAGAAGTGAAACGTAATTTTCACTCATTAACCATTTCACTTCATTGCAGTGCAGATAGCCAAGCCTGACATCAAAGGAGCAGGTAGTGATATATATAGTCCTTCCTTACGGGGACAGCAGCAAATATTTTGAACAATAGAATCTACCACAGTAATTTACATTAATGCCACAAAGGTAAATTATTCCACCATCCTCAAAGTAGAAGTAACATCACATTTCTTTGTATATCACCAATGAAATGATTCCCCAAATGCATGGTTTTGGACTCTCCACCAATCTGGGTACATAGGCTCCTTGAGCTTGGTCTATTTCTATTTATGTAAAATCTGCAATGATAATAGAAGACAAAGCCCAGCTGTAAAAGGTGCAACTCCCAGGAGCAACGGCTATAACAACTGTGGGATGCAACCTCTCTGCCTAGCACTATTTATTAGTCTACACACCCAGCTGGTCATTTTGTGTCTAGCATGGTCCATTCAAAGTCAGACAATTCTGCTATCAGCTTCACTCTCTTTATGCAAGCTTATACATAGGGGATATTAAAACTATGTCACAAAACACTTAATATCCAGCTTACAGATACACAGGTAGCCAAACACTCTTGTGATACAGCCACCTCTAAGGTGCTGGTTCCAAGCAGGCTTAAGTCTACTAGTTTATCTATATAATGTGGTACTGTAGTGTGATTTTTTTCCCCCCAACCTGAGGAACTCAATATCACAGCAAGAGTAGGGATGCACTCCTTGCAGCACTATTCCTTTCTGTTTCTGGAAATAATACCTCTTAATTTTCAATGAGGCTTGTAGTAGATACTGTGCTTGTACCACTTCAGGACCAAGGCACTCATTCCCACAGCAACAAGGTGTGTTGGCTACTGAAGGCTCACAGCTGTGCCCCATCCAGGTTGCCCTTGACTGAAGAAAGCTACAAATATTGCTCCTCCCTAAGGGCAATCCACATCCAATAATTTGTTGATGTGCTGATACAAAAGACTGTCCCCTTCATCACCTAAATTGGGAAGCCACTGAAGGGCCTAGTTTTAGGCCCTTCGGCCACAATATTGGCCGAAGCTGCTGTTGCAACTGCATCGCAGTTCAGATTCCCCCTCAGCCCAATTCTACATTCATTGTTCCCTCAAAGATATTGATCCAGAGATCATACACAAACGTATGAAAATACCGATGTCTCAGAGTCTGTTTCCCAGGGAACCTGATCTGCAGTGGTTGGTCTGGAAATGATCCTACAAATCAGACTCTCAAATGGATTTTGGAGTTGAATCACTAGGAAAGAGGAGGCCATTATTGGTAGGAGGAGTATAGACAGCCCCTGGCTTGCTGTAATGACGCAATTGTTCAAGAACGCTTATGGGTGATAAACTGGAATGGACTTTCAGTAGAAGGGAATGCACTGTCGGGTGCAACACACAAGGCAGCTGAGAAGTACAGGGAAAGTAGTTATTACCAAGAGTACGGAATTGGCTGGCTGTTGCCGAGTGTACCCAATGCTCTAAAGAAAGCAGTGAGACGCTAAGTATCATTAATCACCAATTTAAGGCAAAACTGGAAAGCCAGAGGCCCTTGTTGGCAACATATAAAGAGACTCTTACCACCTGAAGGCAGAGAGCAGAAAAAACTAAGGATTGGGCCCAGGTCTCAATTATAATAAGAGTAGAAGAGCTCCAAAGGGGGTTGAATTCTCAGCCTCAGCAACTCTTCTATTGCTAAGAGAGTAGGTCTTAAAAGCTCTCAACACATGAAAAAAAGCTGTTATCATGTGAGGTGATGGATATTAAGTAAACTTCCTGCGGTGATCATTTCACAATATATACATACATCAAATCATTATGTTGTACACCTAGAACGAATATTACACATCAATTACATCTCAATTAAAAAAAAGAAATGTCTTCTACTTCAAGAACAGGCTCTTGAGAAATAGTCAATCCTGCAGCAGCAAGAAACACCAACCCAAGTTCAATCCTCAAAGAATGGTCATATTACATTAAATTTATCAAGTTATCTTGCTGTATTATATTTCATTTCAGCACAACACGGACAGAGAAATATATCCATGGAGATAAATTAATTAGGAAAATCCAAAAGAGAAACCTGAGCTTTGAAACAAAAATAAATATACCAGCAGTAGTTAAAGTCTGTAGGTTAGTTGAGGACTCAAACACCACTCTATAAGCTAAATGAAATTGCCCTAACTCTCGGTTTATTTTTTGAACAATTGACTAGAGTTAGTAGTGTAACGGTAGGACAAAAACACACGTAACCTTTAAATGCATATGCCTCAGGTTACAAAATGTAATGGATTAGAGTATGAACATGTAACTCTAATCAGTCCTAAGTGTATTGGGGAAGGAGGGAGAGCAGGGAAAGGAGGAGGGAGAGGGACATAAATAGATTTAGTATTTCTCAGTTACTTCCCCAAAGATATAAGACACCCCCTCATCCCATCTCCTTGGGAGATGTGCCTTGGTATCTCAACAGGACTGTCCAATGCTTTTCTATGTTTCTTGCTCTCTCTCTGTCCAAGTTTTTCTCGTTCTTCAAACCTCAGGAGTAGCTGGCTAGGAAGAAGGTTATCTTTTCTCCTAATGGAAAAGATTAGCATCTCAATGATAAGTTTTTCCCATCCCTTTCCCTTCTATTTCCAAACTAGGGAACTCCTTTACAGAGTCAACTTGTTTTTCAGCCCAGACCACAATTGTTTTGTCTCTTATATCTTCTTTCTAGAAATTAGAATATTTTTTCAGGAAGAATGGTAATTATTATCTTTTCCTTACACATTTTACTTTCCTTTTGTTGTAAGCTACGTTCTCCGAGAAGCAGACTCTGAGTGAGTCTAGTACTCAGGATGTTTATTAGGGCAGGGGTCCCCAACCCCCGGGCCATGGACCAGTAGCAATCTGAGGCCTGTTAGGAGCCAGGCCGCGCAGCAGGAGGTGAGCGGTGGGCCAGCAAGCGAAGCTTCATCTGCCTCTCCCCATCGCTCCCATTACCGCCTGAACCATCGCCGCCCACCCCTGTCCCGTGGAAAAATTGTCCTCCACGAAACCGGTCCCTGGCGCCAAAAAGGTTGGGGACCACTGTATTAGGGAATGCCCTCAGGATCAACACAGCTAGAAGGAAGGGGAAGAGAGCTAAAGTGAGCAGAAGTCAAGCTATAACACCAACCCAACAGCCTCAGGCAGCTAGAGTTCTGGAGGGAACTCAGGGGCAGGGCAAACCCGTCAGAGTTTTCTCATGTTGGGTTAAAGCGGCTGGACCTTTATATTCCCACCTTCATTAGTCATCGAACATAGTCCAACTATATAGTTAGGATTCTATACAGAAAGAAAGATTAACTTGAAAAAATTGGCTTACGCAGTTGTAGAGGCCTGGTAAGTCCGAGATCTGCAGGGTAGGCAGCAAGATGGAGACGCAGGGAAGCGTTGCAGTTGGAGTCCAAAGGCAGTCTGCTGCAGGCCGCTCTCCTCTTCCAGGGCCATCAGCCTTTTTCTATTAAGGCCTTCAGCTGATTGGATTAAACCCGCCCACATTATGGAGGACATGCTCTCCACAAAGTCTACTGATTTAAATGCTAATCTCTCTAAAAAGATACCTTCACAGAAATATCTAGAATAAAGTTTGACCAAATATCTGGGTCTTGTGGTCTAGCCAAGTTGACACATACTTTTAACCATCACACCACCCAGAAAGGCATGATCTTGAGAAAGATGTCTCTACAGCTGAGGCAACCTATGAAGGGGCTGACAGCTGAAAGCAGTCTGCTGATAGCATGCCTCGCAGCTGGGGCAATGAATCCTTTCTTGAAATGGAATCTGAGCCACGCCCTTCTGTGTTCAGGTTCATTAAATGTATTGAACAATTAAAGTTGCAGTTTAGAAGCGTATTCAATACGTTTCAAAGCAAAGGTTAATAAATATATTAAGATACAGTCGTGGAGGATACATACGCCTTTTTTGTTCAAAAGAAATGAATAAGTAAGGGTGTTTTAAATATCTGAAATCATTATTTACATATGCAGTAAACCACATGTAGGGTCTACACTGTCTAAGCTACACAGATTAGTTACCATCACTCATCCAGGTAGCCTCCCTCAGAGTTAGTTTATATCCCTTATCCCTTTCAGAGCCTGACGTGGTGCTCTATTTAAGGTGACTGTAGTGGAGGAGGGGCAAACAGACAACTTACAGAAACTTATCCTGTGACTTAAGCAATTATTTGATAACATTTCCTGGAACAACTAATAAGTATTATTCAAGGATAACTTGTCAGGACTCAGAACAGAAGCACAAATACACAGAGATCTCAGTTTCTATCTCCCTCGTTTTTTGTTTCTCTCCAGGTTCTAGTAGGCTTTACACCAGATGTAAGAGACCATCAAACCAGGAGTTGGGTGGATAGATAAAGACTGATTGAAGTGGAAGAATGATCACTTGAGATGTGCCTCCCCCATCTCCCCCACCTGCTGGAACTGATTCCATTGGAGGAGTTACCTGTCCTGCAAACTCAGCTAATGAAATTTGCATGGAAGCGATTCCTCTCTCGCCTTGGCCACACTGACTAGCTCAGGAATGGGCATGTGAGGCAGAATGAGCCAGTGAAATATTTACGGAAGTTTCTGGGGAAAAGGGAGGGAGAAACTGTGTGGTGAGAGGTGAGATTGTTGCAGCCACCCTGAATGTGAGGTGGGATGACAGAGAAGAGCCTTTTTGTCAAGGACTAAGCCTCCGGATTAATATACATTTAAAGTTAGCTCTACCTCTGAGTTTTTCAGTTATGTAAATCTGTGAATTTTCTTTTTTGTACTTTCTGTGAGGTATATCACACACACACAAAAGAAAGCATAAAATTCATGTGAGGTTTAAAGCCAATAATAAAGCAAACAGCAAGGTAACCGCCAATCAAGGCAAGAAATTGAATATTGCCAGCATCTCAGAAGGCACCTGTATACTCTTG